>NC_092644.1:3815000-4115000 GCF_039555335.1 Amphiura filiformis | reverse complement strand
CTAATGCAAGAAACTATAACAAATGTATCTTCTCTTGGAAATACCACTGTACCAAAGAACACAAGAATAATATGCGATCAAGCAAAATCAGTCAGAACTCGGAAATATTGATTTTGAGATATAGCCAAACAAAGGTAGTATTTCCTTTTGTTTCCTCCTGTTTTGGGAACTCTTTAATTGCCCATATCTTTGGAACTGGTTGCTCAGTTTTAATGGGGTTTTCTGCAAAATGCAGTTTTGTAAATGCTTTTTACTATCCTGTAATAAACTGAAAATTTAATATTTCTGAGTTCCGACTGATTTTGCTTGATCGCATCACATATAGTGAATGATGATTTACTTTGCAATTGCCTCATTAACAAAAAAAGCACAGGTAAAAATTGGTATCAAAAACCACATCTGCATATATGATAAATATTTGAAAACTAGAAGGAAAAATTGCCCTAAAATAAGAGCAACTGGCTAGTGGCATATATTTCAAGACAACCATTGAACACATAAGTCAGCAAAGTAAAATATGTCTTTAGCACCTGTGATACATCAGTGCACACCTGTATCTGTTGTTGAGTATGATAACACGTTTAATCAGCCCGGGGAGTCATAAATTATCCTCTTCATTTGGATCAAGAATGGGTATGACAGAAGTATTATGCATGCAGTACTTACTATTCTTTGGTTCACTTCAACTTCGGTAGTGCCGTACGTGCGTATTATGCCGATGGCAACATCAAATCAAGCGCATAAAGTTTATCGTGCAGAGCGTACACGTACAAGGAGGTTTGTCGACATTCTTGCGAATGCGAAATAACATTGACGTCACTACCGAACTTGAAGCTAACCAATACACAGTATGGCTAGCTGTCTCTCTTTTTAGAGCACACATGTGCATGATAGATGCATGCTCACCATTACATATCGATATATTAAGACAGTAAAATATTGTAAAAATAATACAGTGAAAATTACCATTTTCTTGAACAGCTCCAGTTCATTAGGTGTGTAGTCTGTCGAGAGTCTACCAAGCTCAGATTCTGTTGTTCTGACCTGTTTGCACACAAAAAAGATGCACAATATTAATCTTGCTAATTTTCCTTTTAGAAAAGAATCTTAGAAATGCCCTAGTATTTGATGGTTTCCTTTGATTGGTGCTACTTCCTATTCCAGAAAAATACAGCACTAATTTTTGGGGATTAAAAAAATAATATCCTGTTTTGACAAATGAAACATAGCTAAATCCTAATCCTTTAGTTAGTCCTAACTGGCAATAAAAGTAGAATTTTAATAGTTGGCCAATTTTTGGAAATAGGGCCAAAAACATGCATTTTTAGGGTGTTTTTCGTATGCATGTATGCTGTGAAAATCAAGCAAAAAGACTTAAACTAAGCATTCTAATTTTGGGAAAGACATGTTTCATTTTTATAACCAATCATTTAATTATAGTAACAAAAAACTGAAATTTGAGTAAAATTTTGTCAAATACTCAAGATTTTGAGTGCTTAGACTTGTCTTTGATTTTTGTGACACGATTGTCAGAAAACATGCCAAAAATGCAAGTTTTTGGCTCTTTTTTGTCAAGAAATTAGTAAAATAGTGAACTTTTTCTTTAAATATCTCCAGTTTGAGTTAGTACTAAATAAATGATAAGGATTGAGATTGGGCAGACTTTGATAATATTTTTTAATCCCAAAAATAGTGCTGTATTTTCCTGGATTGGGGAGTAGGTTCAATGTTCAAACAATTAAATAGTGTTTAGTACAATAAATATTATTGAAATCTGTTATTTGCATACTTGCATTTGAATTGCATGGCGTGAGATATTGTGGAGGGGCGCTTCAGAATCTAAAAGTGTGGGGGGTAGGTAGGGACAAAATTTTAACAGAGGCATGAGCTTTTAATATATTTACATGCGAATGTGCAAGTATTGGCAGACTTGCGTGAGATTCTACTACCTTGGGGTGAGCGTGTGAGAATGTACCCCAAAGTGTGAATGTTGCAAGACAGTTGACAGCCCTGTGTTGATGAGTAATTGAGTATGCCCACAGATTCACAGCTGACTCTCTCCTGCCTACAAATATGACCATGTTAACTTGTTAACAGTAATTTGACCAATATTTGGAAATGTCTGAAATTGTTGAAACTTGGTCTTTCATATTTTAATTTTCATCATTTCGCACACACTTACGTTTCAGGTAGGGAGCGATGGATAGCCTCCTAATGAAGGCACTTTCATTTATAGGATGTTATCAAACTTAAATTTGTCCCCTTGCTAGCAGGGTGAAACTTGTGGGTGCCAGTCTCGCAATGCCTTACAATCAATCTTACTTTGATTTAATAGAGGGTAAATCAACTGTAACATCAATCATTAGGGTTTGTGAAACAGACTACTGATGTTGTCAAAATATATACCCATCCCAAAAAGAAAGTATCCAGTTTGATTTTGGTCCATAAGTCAAAGATGTGGTCTTAAATCAAGGCCAACCAAAAGTATGTTACAGATAAAAAATTTTCGTATAGTTTGATACTCCAAATCGATGCCGAATTGATGACATTAGGTCCGTATGCACAAAAGAGTTAGACCAGGTCTAAAGTTAGACCTGGTCTAAGTGGAATTTAGTTCCATCAGGAATGGTCCTTTACTCTTATTTCCTTCCTAGAGTAGCTAGCAAATTCTTAAAGCAAAGATTTAAATGCAAAGTTAAAAAATAACACAAAATAACTTAAGCAAATGTTAAGGAAAATGTCTTTTCTTCTGGGACTAAATTCCACTTAGACCAGGTTTAACTTTAGACCCGGTCTAACCCTTTTGTGCATACGGACCAATGAATGCACTTACCCAGGATTTTAAACTTGCAGTAATTCATATTGATGTGGTTTTCCTGTTTCTCAAGCTTCTTCATAAAGGTACACCATGACAGACACAACTAAAACTGTTTGACTTCACTTCATGTGTTTTATTGAATACAGATACTCTTTTACTCCATCCTCAATGTTTTACCATTCACTCTTCACAGTCAATATCTGGTATGTCCTCCTGCTGCATCAATGACTGCCCCACATCTGCAGCGCATGCTCTCAGTGAAACAAAATTAATATTGAGCAGCAGGACCAAATCCACAGCAAACATTGAGGTGATTGCATTCAATAGGTCATTTTTGTCATGAATTCTGCATCGATTTGGACAAATGGGGTATCAAACTGTGCAGAATAAATTTATCTATAAAATACTTTTGGTAGATCTTGATTTAACACTCCTTCTTTGACTTATGGACCAAAATTAAACTGGATACTTTCTTTTTGGGATGTGTTTATGTTCCTGCATGCCTACTAATAGTAGTTACTGCATGCAGCCTTTTGAATGGATGAGTGTGTGGCCATGTATCTTTTTATCATGTTTAAAATTATGTACATTGGCAAATTGGTTTTTTAAACATTATTGCTGCAATATTTTGGTTGTTTTTAGATTACTTTTAAGGTGTAGTTTTAATATACAGTGTCAATTTTATATTGTATATTTTATGTATGTGCATTTTCCTTTTTTAGTTGTTCAATGTAAAGCGCAATGGGATGCAAATTGCGCTATAGAAATATTGGTTTATTATTATTATTATTATCTGTTATTTACACTCACCAGAACATACACATTAGCACCACTGACTTCCTCCTTCCCTGTCCGAATCTCCATAGACACCGATTGGATGTTTGGATTTATGTCTCGTATGAAACGTTCTCCACTTGTTTCTTTCTCTAAAGGAAGAGGTGAAAATAAGGTTATACATGCCACAAGGTACAGCTATAGGGTTTTGTATTTATTACTTGAATTACAACAACAAATGGATTACAAACACTTTAGTCATCACTTGCCATCACACACTTTAACAACTGGAGCTCCTAAAACCTCTTTTCTCTTTCACAAAGACAATTTTATTTGTATTTTGTTGTTTTTCACATGTGAATGGGCTTTTATACACTTTTTATCCCTTGCCCATCTGTTTTGTTTATAGTTTCACTCATTGTCAAGCAGCTCTCAGCAGCGGTGAAACACTTGATTGGCCCTCCAGAGCTCTTTTAAAAGTCATCAGTTTGACTCCATATAACATTCTGTTCAATGTTCATTGACTTTGTTAATGTCTGTTAGGCTATAATTGTTCACCAGTGGTGGGCTTTATATCACTCATACATAAACTCTAGACAGTTCATTGGTTGATTACCATTTGTCATTTTTACTATCACCCTATCCGTGTGATAGTCTTTACCATCATAGTGCTCTGCCGTAGTGCGCCTGCGCCAAGCCGTGCGCTGACTCTTGGACTCGCCGATTTAGTTATGGGGTGGAACCCAAAATGTGAAGTATATCACGGCAAAACATGGTGATATGATAAAGAAAAAATGTATTTCATACCTTAAATAGTATTTTAGTAATAGAATTTATGCATGAGTGATATAAAACAAATATTAACTGTCTTAAATTTGTGTAATGGTCGAAATATAATCACTCGGTGAAAGATGCATTGTGCCATTCCACTCGCCGTTCCGGCTCGTGTAATGGAACAATCCATCTTTCACCTCTTTCACCATTTGTATACTATACCACCCACCCACCTTAGCTATAACTCTGTACACATACATGCCTTACCTACCTTTGAAATAATCACATGCATGTTTCGTTACATCTCCCAACTCTTTCTCTGTCAGTATGCCACGTGACATGAATGTCTGAACGATGAGACGGTGTACATCTGTCATGTTGGCCATGTTTAACAGTTTTTCTAAAAAGGAGAGAGAAAACAATAAATCATGCTGAGATTAGTACTGTATGTACCTGTCACTTTAACATACAACTAAATACAAGTGACGTAGATGATGATAATGATGACATAATAATCTAGTACAAGGAACTTATATACGTTGTCTTCATTCATCATAATCTGATACTGTCCATCCAACTTACATGGCGAGCAGCAGGGACTGTCTTTTGGAATTTGCAGGAGAGCATTAAATAGCTCTTCTGGGGCCTTCAAGGAGAGCAGTTTACAGCATTTACAATAGAATGTAAGGAGAGCATGGTCAACTGAGGAGAACTAAAAATCACTCTCCTAGATCAGATTTAAGGGGGTACTACACCCCTGGCCAACGTTGTGCCTATTTTTGCATTTTTCTCAAAAATTATAGCGCATTGGTGACAAGTAAGATATGTATATTATAGGGGCAAGGACTACAACTACTGCACTGAAAATTCAGCAACTCAAGGCAAGTATAGTTATTGATTTATTGATCAAATATTGGTTTTCCTCATTTTTGACTGTAACTCCACAACTGTTGTCTGTGCTGAAATAAAATTTCCAGTGCAGTAGTTGTAGTCCTTGCCCCTATAATATAAATATCTTACTTGTCACCAATGCTTTGTAATTTTTGAGAAAAATGCAAAAATAGGCACAATTTTGGGCAGGGGTGTAGTACCCCCTTAAGGAGAGCAGTAGAGATTGATTGCTCTCACTCTCCTCAAAAGGCAGTGGTCAATTTTGAACCAAATTTACAAAGTCAACTAATACCGTAACCACCCGGGTATAAGCCCACCTTCAGTTATAAGCCCACCCCCTATTTTTCAAAACATTCTGGGAACAAGGGTGCACTCGGCTATAAGCCCAGCACTAAATTTTGGCCAAGTTCTTAAATCAAATCAATGCTTTTCTCTCACATTTAAGAACAAATATAAAAAAATATCAGTTGATAATTAACATTCCACACTTAGAATTTTAAGAAATTGACAAAGATAATAGAAATTACTGGTACATTGGGCATATAAAAATGGGGATGATTTGTCTTATTTCTAAATTCAAGTACTAGCCCCTCCTCAGTTATAAGCCCACCCCCATTTTGAAGTGAAATCTGCCATCTAGGGGGTGGGCTTATACCCGAGTAGTTACGGTAATATAAAATACATTATTTAACCCTAACACCCAACCTTGCTTTTTGCTATCGGAAGTTAATGAAGAAACGAAAATGGAGAGAAGATGAAGAAAGAAGTCACTTGGCACCCCTGGGATTTTAACCTTAGACTCCCCGCATGCCAAGCACACGATCACCGACCGGTAGCCACACAGGTAATGCTGTCCCCGCGCAGTGATTCTGTGAGCATATAGCACTTGCGGTTATTGCGTCATCGCAGACCCTGGGCTAGACTCTCTAGCTGATAGGAGGGAGGACCATTGTCGTAAGTTGGCCGAAGGGCTTTCTGCTTCTATTCGAACAAAAGATCTCATCCCTCCTACCAGACTGGAGAGTCATGGCAGGGTCCTTCGCAATGCAAATCAAATCTCTCAACTTTATGCAAGGACCGATCGTTTCAAAAACAGTGCTATTCCATACTTTATCAATTTATTGAATAACTAAATGCCCTGAACTGTTTTGCATATTCTGACTTTTTAAATATGGAAATATTGAGGCAATTTTAGCATTTTAATGGTGTGTATTTATAATGTTTTTGAATGATGTCTTGAATAAGTGCAATACAATGTATTTTATTTTCTATCAACAGCAGTTGCTGTATTTTTCTTAATATTGATACTGTATTTTTTAATGTTTAATTGTTTTTAATATTGTAAACCACTTGTAATTTGGCCTGAGGGCCACGATTTGTGTGTGAATAAAATATACTATATACGATTCTTGCATGTGCAGTGGTATTCATTGTGGTATTTTGTAGTATTTATGGGTGTTAGGGTTAATATATTCCAACTCCAGTGACACTTCATTCATTTCCCTAGATCTTTGGATGAAAGAGAAAAGCTGCAAGATTTTGCACATGTGATTACCAAAGAGAAAGCAGTGTCACTCAAATGTTGGAAGTTCTCGGATGGGATACTCTCGCTGTCAGAAGGGAGAGAAATCGTCAGCTATGTTTTACAAAATCCAAAATGAGTTGGTAGGAATCAAAAAAGAAGCCTACATTCAAACCTCTTCTGCTGCGGGTTTATTAAGAAATCACCACCTCCATCAAGATGGACATCTATAAAAACTCATATTTCCCGAGAACTGGCAGTGCATGGAATTCCCTCTCTCAATCCACTTTATCAGCCCTATGAGACATGAGAATCCTGGAGTCCATTTCACACTAAACGTTTAACCCTTCGTAGTCTCGAGTAACCATTCGTAAAGTTACGAATACTAAATAGGCCTACATGAATACTGATACTAGACATAACAGCTTACGAAGGGTCATGATGACTTGATGAGGAATGAGTGAATGTTTAGTCATCCAGTAGTTTCAAACCGAGTTTTGGAATTAAATCTAATACTGGAACTTACTATTTGCAACTATTGCTACGTTGCATTTGGTATCACCAGACTTCATCAGGCAACTGACCCGCTGGGCTGGTCACGTGATAGCTGTCTAGTTTTCCAGTAGATTTAATTCCAAAACTCGGTCATGATGAGGGTACCGTTCGTAAGTATTCAAATGGAACTTTTTCGCACCCCCCCCTTTTTTTCAGATCGCACAAATTTCAGGGTCCCCCTTTTTGACATGAAAATTATGGGTCAACCCCATAGAAAAGCATATAAACTCCAGGGAAAATTTGTGGCCAATTTTTCAGGCCCCCCCCTTTATAGGAAGGTCAAACTTTTAAGTGCCCCCTTTGCATCACCCCCAAGTACTACTACAGCACAGGGCAATGAAAATGGGGGAAAAGGTGTTTGTGAATGTGAACGGTAATACTTAAATATGATTCGTCTTCAGTTACGAACGACTTCGAGACTTACATGTATGAAGCTTTGTAAAGTTTAGTGTAATGAACCACTGATACAGATTTCTCAACGAAATAGAATATTGTCATGATGATGATACATCACATTGATCATGTGATTGTCACACACACACTGGTCACCTGGTGCCATGTAGTACAGGGAACCCATACCGTAGTAGCTCTGCACAACGTATGGGTTAAAATCTATACAAAAAGCTTGTGCTCTGCACAACGTATGGGTTAAAATCTATACAAAAAGCTAGTGCAATGCAATTGCATGATTTTGCACTAAAAAATACAAGGCTCCTGTAGCCTAAATTGTTGCATGTTTGTCATAATATTAATAAACACAGCTACTTGTAATTCTTGCCTTAGTTCCAATAATTGGAACTCACGGCTCCGACCGTGAGTTCCAAGGAGCTACGTGTATGTGGCGCCGCAATTTAGCGTGCATTCATCACCATATTCACATGTAGTCGTGGAGTGGACTTTTCTCTGCTCATAAAAATCACTCAAAAATCATCTTTTTGAATATTTCTTTGGACAAAAGCTGATGCGTAGAATAAGTTAAGCAATCACAGATGACATACATCAGTGACACAGGTTTCTAAAGTGAGTATTTTACTAGATGGTCATTTTCACGGTAAAGGGTGTAACTTTGGATTTTTAACATTTTAATCCGTAGTGTTCTAATAAAACCACAGAATTCCATGATTTTTGGCCACATAAGTCATCTAGTTAGCAGCTACCTTGGGTAGGATAATCAGCTTTGGGAGTTACTGCGTTCAGTTTTAGCAGGCTTAAATGTACTTAATATTGCCATTTTGAAAAACTATAAAAAACAGTAACATTTTTGTAAAACCCTGTGTTTTCTTCAGTTAGTTCATGAATAATTTTTCTTATCCTGAAAGTACAGTCATATGTTCAGTAAACACTGCCACATTAGATTTAATTGTGAACAGCCCTGTATTTTTGAGAACCGGACTTGATATTTGTCGTTTCGAGGCTTCATTTTCCCTTAACAATTGTTAACAAACTTTGTGGGTGTAGCTTTGGTTCATAATTCTTGGTTATTTCTTCACTTCTTCTTGATTTATAACAGTTGTTATCTTAACTTGAAATGGGTAACAAAAATTAGTCGATTTGCAAGCTTTTAAAATTTTTATAAAATCTTGACTTCAAAGAGCCGCTTTTTCCGTTAACTTTTTGAAGCCTCCGAAACAAACTGTTCAGCAAGCTTGTGCAAATATAAATAAAAGAGCTCATCCAATCTATTTATCAAAATGTAGCAAAGTAGATCCTCAAGTCACATGTTTTTAAATCGTGGAGATATATATCACCTTTGAAAATGGGACCCTATACAAACTATCCGTTAACAATTGAAGCCTCCGAAACAAATGAAGCCTCCGAAACAACAATAAGATTAATTATCATCTATGCATATCTAAATTGGTGTGTTTCATATTGATATCTGCATTGTAATTATTACTTGATATGTGCAGAATGTCATAAATTAAAAAAAAATTTGACATGGTTAATGTTTGAAAAATATACTGATACCCAAAAAGCCTGTTTCGGAGGCTTCACATGCAAAAAACACCATACTTAACAAATGGGTGAAAAAATTAACATGTGATAAATCTACAATATCTGCCGCATAGAATCATTGATTCAATACACACAAGAAAATAACAGCTAGCTTAGATGATCCCAACACTGTTGTTTTCAAAAAAACTACTTCTGCAATGTTTAACAATTGTTAACATGAAGCCTCCAAAACAAAAAAATGACTTGCTGTGATAATTTAATTTTTGTCACAACTGAAATTCAATACTTAGAAGCAAAGCATGAAAATTGGTAATTGTGATATTTTTTACCTATTTTTTATGTCAACTTGTAGTAGTTAGCCAAATATTTTACTTTTATGATCACCTGTGTTGTTAACTGAAGCCTCCGAAACACAAATCGCTTGAATTGCCAATTCTAACAAATAACTCCCAATTTCTGTGAAACTTGGCTGGGAGGTTCCTTTCATCAAGTAGTATTTGTACATGAAGTTAGACATTCAAATTATTTTAGGAACCCAATTAAAACTTAAAAAATATGTTTAAGGTTTGGAAATTTCCATTGTAAATGACACTTGATGTTAAAAATTTTCAAAACTACAATTACAAACATAGCAAAACATGGTATAAAATTTAACTTATATCTGTTGACTTACTTTGGAATGGGATTTCACATGTGGTCATGTTTTTTGAGGTGGGACCCAATTGTGTCACATCTTGCAATTTGTCAAAAATCAACTCCTTTTTTGTATTTCTGATTATATTTCAAAAAGTTTTCACCCAAACTAGTAAAAGTATACATGTTTAGAAAGCATATATTGTCATGATTGCAAATCTGTAAAGTTTGAATGGATATACAGGGTGTACCAAAAAATATACAGGGTGATTCCATTGAAAAATACCGAAAAATTTAAATTTTTTACCGCCCCAATATTTCTACATAGTATATTAAATTGGAAAATGAACTTGATATTTGGAATGTACACAGTTAGTCCTTTCATTAAATGTATAGTTTGCACTATTTTTGTTAAGCCCATTGTGTTATACAGGGTTTTGTTAAGCCCATTGTGTTATACAGGGTGTGAAAAAAAGTTGTAAATTAATTTTTTTAATTTATGTAAAATTTCCCTAAGTGCCATTAAATTTGGAAGATATATTCAAAATAGTTTATAGAATTGCTATAATATCAAATTTAAATATCCAATTCCTATATAGGGTGTTCCAAAAATCAATATTCAGTGAATAATTAGTAACAAAGGTACATGTACAATACATGTACAATTAGCCTACATCAATTAACTATTTAACAATAACCAGAGATCAATATGTCATCAGATTAAATCCTTTGACTGTAATAATCTCCTTTTAGAAGATTTATTTCATATTTCAAAGATAAAACAATATTGAAATTTATTTCACATGCATGCATGCAAAATTACAGCCCATTGTATTGTATGACCCACATTCCACTGCATTAATTAAAAGCTTGTTAAATCCTTAAAGGGGGGTAACCCTATTGGTTTTGGATATGGATTGTCTTTAAAATTACATAATAATATCAAATATCGCCTCCTTTATGCTGCTTTGTGAAAAACGAGAGCATTTTCAGCGTAAATGTGAATAAATAGCCAAATTTGCAATCCAATACCTTGGTATACGTGAATTGCATTCTGGGCAGGCAATGACGAATGCTGACATGCTGTACAATGCCCGGCCCGTATTGAACGGAAAATGGTTTTTTTTCGTACCGTTTAAGAAAAAAAGGAAACAAAATATATTTCCCCTTGCAATATGTACATTTCAAATGAATATAAAAAGTTTGGGTAAAATGGAGAAAAAAAACCCTTCCGAGACCGGGTTTTGAACCGGTACCTCTCGGGTAAAAAACAAACGCGCTAGTCAATTGAGCTATTTAGCACACCACGCTTACCGCTGCCGTTTTCATAACTATATACGGCGCACCGTCGTGCGGTGACTGATATTTCGCTCATAATTCCTCCCAGAATTCCAAAGTATTTACCATTGTTTACAAACTGGTATACCTGTAAAAACCGCTGTGATTCATGATTTCTCCGGAAATACATCGACTTGGAGCGTCAAATTTCAGGATAGTAATGAGAAAAATAGGATCTATTATGTGATACCAAAACCTCATCAACAATGAAAAAAATCGGGGGGATGATGCTGTCGATCGGGTTACGGACCTTTAATTACTAAGTTCATTAAGATTAACTAGGCAATTATAGTTATAGAAAGTTAAAAAATAAGATTAACACTATGCAAAATGCATTTTTACTTCTACTAGGCAACAAAGCGCATACATTTTATTAATGAACATCAACTTCCCATTGGAATTACACAGAGCTCCTCCGCTTCCGGCTCCTCCACTTCCGGCACCACCCCTGACTAATTAACTTAATTAAGCTGTTGTAATTAATTAATACATTTGTTTAATTGTATTTGTTATTAATTCATTAGATTAATAATTTATCTTCAAAATAAGACCAAAACCATTTGTTCATGATGAATTTTAGCAAAAATATAGGAATAAGTAGACAAAATGATTTAGCAAAATGTGACAGCACCACCTTTTTTAGGGTCCCAGTATAAAAAACATGACCATGTATTCCAGCTTTCATGTCATAATTTTCTGAGGTTATGTAAAATACATTTTTTCTTAGATTTTAACCAAAATGTTATGGAAATGTCAAATTTTTATTAGAAATCAAAAGGTTTAAGCCTTGAAACATTATTTTACTGGAATTTAAGTTGCTTCTATGCATGATTTCAGTAAACAGAAACATATTTAAGTGGTTTGAAATTTTGACCCTAAAAATCAAAAGTTACACCCTTTACTGTGAAAATGACCAGATACTAATGCAAACTTGCCAAAATAAAACCCTGAGAACAAGTCCTCAAACGTTTGAAATTTGTAGTTACTACAACTGCTTCTTGCCTAAACTCCTATGCTTGAAATTGTATTAAATTAATACTAAATTATTTATCTTAATATCAAGAATAAATAAAAATTCATTAGCACATGATCCACATCAGCGCACCCAAACTGAGATGGCACTTCAGTGCAAACTTAAAGGAAGGTGACCTGATATATTTGGAAAATCAAATTCTTTAAAACTTACGTATTATAACATATAAAATGTTGTCCCTTTCAAGTAGCAAGCACTCATGCAAAAAGAACATGTAAATGTTTTTTGTAAATGCGACTAATTCCTAATGGAATTACCGACATTTATACAGCGTGATATTGGTAGTCTACGGTGTTTTTATTAATGATAATCATCATGATCATGTAATATATTGATTTCAAGTGAAAGGCCCTATTTTTCTCATAAACATATTGAAATTAGAAGTTCCAACTCGGTGTATTTCCGAAGATATCATCAAAAAACTGCCTTATTAGTCTCAAATATATGACTACATGTAATTCGGCAGTTTTTTGATGATTTCTTCGGAAATATACCGATTTGGAACGCCAAATTTCAATATGTTTATGAGAAAAATATGAGCTTTCATCTGATACCAAAATCAGCATTTTGATGAGGTAAAGTGGGGGATGAGATTGTCAATCAGGTTACCCACCTTTAAATAGGGCAGCACCAATACGAAAATGTCATACTGATATATGTGAAAATGATGTGTCTGTTTTGCCCGTTTTTTTAAGTTTGCGTTGCGAACTAGGCTAGCTAGGGGTATACGTCGAACAACTGAATACATGCACAACGTACGGACCAATATATTTTAGGCCTATAACAAAATGTACATTTTCGTACAATTGTACAACTATCGTTTCTACCCTATGACCTATAAAAGTTACCTGTTATCAAAGTGTCCGCAAAAAACTGGTCATCGCAAGTATCTTTGATGCTGAAAAGTAACGATATTCACGCAGGGACAGGCCGAAAACCTTACCTCGATCGTAAAATCCAGCCCATGCATGTCATAAATAATTCATTATTGCATTGTGTAAATGTCACTGATTGTGTCCACGTATTGTTATTGCACCTGTTAAAGCAGAAGTCATGCTGAATTTATACTCGATCGCTGGATCACCATGTGAATTCGCCTATTAAAAAAAAAAAACCTCTACGACCAGGTTGTTAGAGATAGATAGATAGATAACAATCTTTATTCAGGGTATTTCATTCAGTTTACAAAAACTGGTCTCCCATGAGACCCTGATAATAATTACATAATATAAGATTTTAACAATTTTACATATCAAGAGATAAATTACATTTAAATACAAAAGAATTGAAAAGCAAAATTGAAAAATGAGTACATTATGTACATGTAGGTAATATTTACAAATCAAGATGATAAAATGTATTTTATAAAACATGAATTTTAACAAACAGGAAGTGAAATTTAGTACTAACAGAGGTGGAAAGGTGTGAATTATATGCTTATCTTTGATTTTAACATGTTCACATTCATTGATGTAAGATTAATGCGAACATGAGAAGACAGTTTGTTCCACACTGAGGCACCTCTGTAAGAAAAAGTTCGTTTCCTGAATTATTATTCCAAGATGGCAAGACAAGTGTATTACAAGATTGACTTCTGGTACATTTTGAATGAGTTGAAGAAGTAAAAATAAATTGCCATGAGAGGTAAGAAGGAGCATCATGATGAAGACATTTAAAAACAGTTACAAGAAGCTGTTTATCCCATCTTTCATTTAATCTGTCCCAGGAAAGGGTGTTCATCATATCAGAAATTGGTGTTCTAATGTCGGCAGACAAAAGAACACGAAAGCAAGTTTGTTTTGAAGAATTTGAGAGAATTACAATGTTCAGAAATGCAGTTTGACCAAACAGGACTGCAATAATCAAAGTGTGGGAAGACCAATGCATTGGCAAGTAAATTTAATGTGGCTGGAGGAAGATAGAACTTAACTCTGCGAATGACACCAATACGTTTAGAAATAACAGAAGAAATATAATTGATATGTTCATTCCAAGTTAAGATTGGATCAAATATGACCCCAAATACTTAAATTTATCAACCTTTTCGATAGACTCATTACCATAGATAAGTGAAATGTCATCAAAATTTTTCAAAGTATGATTTGTTCCAAAAAGCATGTACTTAGTTTTCTTAATGTTAAGAGTAAGCTTGTTGATTTCAAACCACCGAGCAATTTTTAACAAACTATCATTCATCTGAGACTGAAGAGCATATGGGTCTGACGATTTGAAAAGCAAAGTTGTATCATCAGCATACATAACACATTTACAATCAATACATTCAGGAAGAGAATTAACATAAATTATAAACAACAGTGGGCCTAAGATCGAACCCTGTGGAATGCCGATGTTTACATTCTTAAAATCAGAGAGTGTAGAGTTAACATTGACTGATTGTATTCTACCACTTAAGTACGACCTAAACCAATTTAAAGTATTACCAGTGACACCATAGCTATGAAGCTTTTGAAGAAGAATTTTGTGATTTACAGTATCAAAAGCTTTTTTGAGGTCCAGGAACAATGCTCCTGTGACAACACCCTGATTCATGTTATTTAAAATGTAATCGGAAACATCAATAAGAGTAGTGGCAGTAGAGTGATTACGTCTGAAGCCAGACTGACAAGGGTTTAAAATGCTATTTTCAGTGAAGAAATTGTAAAGTTGATCATGAACAGCTCGCTCAATAATCTTAGAAAGGACAGGAAGCACAGAAATTGGTCTATAATTATTTACATCATACTTATCACCATCCTTATGAATAGGAGTAATTTTGGCTTGCTTCCAGTCATTTGGAAAACAAGATGTATAAAGCGAAAGATTACAAATATAAGCCAGAGATTTACAAATAACTGGAGCAGCCAATTTTAAAAAGCCTTACATCGAAATTACTAATACCAGGTGATTTGCTGTTGTTCATCTTACAAATTTCATCAAAGACAAATTCAGGTGTAATATAATCAAAACAAAATTGAGCATTAACACAATTACCCAGAGCACATTCTTTGTCATCATAATCATTACTGTTAAATTTAGTGGCGAGACTGTTTCCAATTGATGCAAAAAACTCATTGAATTTGTCCGCAGTTTCTTTATCATTAGCTGTGATTCCCTCATTAGATTTGACAGCATGAATGGAAGACTTATTGTCAGGAATCAACTTTTTAATAGTAGACCACAACTTTTTAGAATTATTTACATTTTCATTAATAGCATTACAACAGTAAGTCTTTTTCAAAGACTTATTCATATTATTAACCTTATTTCTTAACACTTTAGCAGTCTTCCAATCTTCAGGATTGTTGGTTTTGTGTGCTTTCTTGAAGTGGTAATCTCTATCTTTAGTTAATTGAATGAAGTCCCTAGTAATCCATTCAGGAAGTGGTGATCCTTTCACAAGCTTTTCTTTTATAGGTGCATGATCATCACAAACATCATTGAATAGTTCTTTCCAAACACTTAATGCATCATTAACATTATTACAATTTAAAACCTTATCCCAATTTTTACCCTTAATAGAGTTAACAAAATCATTACCATTAAATTTTTTCATTGAGCGATACTTAATTGTTTTTGAAGGAGCTTTTGGTTTTTTTTTTTTTTTTACCAAGTATATTAAGGAGTGATCGTTGATACCAAAACTATGAACACCCGAGTCAGAAACTCGATTAGGATTAGAAACAAAAGCAAGATCTAATTTTGTTTTGGTTGTTTCAGTAATTCTTGTATAATCATCAATAAGTTGCTTCATGTTACAATGAGAAGCAACTTTATTTATTTTACTACTGTTACATTTTTTACATAAATCCAAATTAAAATCACCAACTATTACAACATCATCATAAATAGAAGTACAGTTTTGAAAGACTAAATCTAATTTGTCTAAATAGGCAGCCTTTGAATCAGGAACTCTGTATACAGTTCCAAGGAGAATTGGCCTAGTGTGAGGAAGATTGATCTCAACCCAGAGAGCTTCAACTTCATTATCATACAAATCAGATTTCTCTTTGAAAACAATACCATCTTTTACATAACATAATAATCCACCATGCTCCATTGTTGTTCTATCAAGTCTACAAAATTTAAATCCTTCAATTGTAATATTACTATCATTATCATCATTATTCAGCCAAGTTTCTGTCAAGCACAAAATATCAATATTATTTTCATCAAGTAAAATTCTGACATGGTCCACTTTGTTTAGTAAACTTTGAATGTTAAGATGAGCAATTTTAAACCCCTTAGACATTTTACAATTATAATCAATAAATGGTTCATTACAAAAGGAAGTTCAATGAGACATGTTCTGTAAAAGCATGAGTGGCACCAGTAAGAGGCATTATCATTTTCAATAGATACACAATCAATATGGTAATTTAGAGAGCATTGAATACAAGTGGTTTCAGATTGGGATGCTCTTATTTTACAATTACAAGTTCCACAAATAGAATTCTCAGAATGACTAGCAAAAGAAGCAAAATTAAGCATCGAGCACGCTGACTGGCTTAGCAAATATCCAATTATTTTTGTAAACCAATCAGGTTAGACGTACTTTACTGGAGTGGCGGGTCACATTAATTCATACCGTAAAAGGCCGTCGCCTTCATTGATTGGCTTACGATTGCGATGAATGGTGTTCGCAACCAATCACAAAACGGGTTACAAATAAATAAGGCGCCCATCGGAAATTTTGTACACGCCCATGATGACGTCATGCCACGAGGTAGCCGGAGGCTTCGCTTTCTGCTAGCTTTAAAAGCGAAGCGAGTGGTATAAAGTCAGTTTCACACCTGTGATTTATGGAGCATATCATAAAATCTCTGAGCACATACACAGCGGATTTGACAGATAAAAATGACATTTGCAAAGCTGAGCAACGGGGGTCCATGAAATTGAAGATTATGTAAGTTATTCTACAGGATCGGTAATAATTAACAGCTGGTCTGCTGTATTTGAAGTGCATATTGAAGTTTGTGACTTCGTACGTTATGCGCACATGTGCCATAGATATTACAGGAAGCTTAAATTGGCACGCTTTCCTGCAATTTGTCTGTCGCTTACGAAAGTTATTGGGAGTTCTGGGCACGTCACACTCTGTGACCTCGCTGGGCATAAGCTAGGGGTGCCAGGCCCGGGGTGCCAGGCCATGGAAATCCAAATATTCAGAATTTAAAGTGAAAGCCCCACTTTTGGTTCAAGTTCCTTGGGGAATTAGTCAGGGTTAAAATTTATCCATGTAAATTCTGTTCTGTCAGTCATCAAAGTAACAGGTGTAAGTCGGTTCTTCTGTCAGATATGCAGACGGGGCTTCCTGTTTTATTGTGGATGACTATTTTATTACTATGAGGGATCAATGCTAAAGCGTCTTTCACGATAAAATCCTAGCGATTGTGAGTCGAGCATCGTGCATGGAAGCAAAAGCATTAAATTTTAAGTGGAATTTTAAGCTTACCTCCTCTTCTTCTTTTTCGCGGTATGGCTGTATTTGTAACCTTTGACCTAGGGGAATTCCCAATAAGAAATTACTTTTGTTTGGAGAACTATAGTTTCATTAATATTTTTACATTGTGATAAAAGTTAACATTGTAACACAGTACAAGATAGATCAAATTGAGTTTAAATTTGGTATAATATCATATTGTTGAAATATAACATATATTGAAACGCACACATAATTATATTATGATTTTTTTTTAAAATAATGTGTTTTCAAAAAAGAAAATTGTATGCTAATGCGGCACATCGCTCAAAACACCTATTGAAGTTGTATGACACGAGGCTAATCGGGATAAGAGGGCGCTCGTTAAAATCCTGCGAAATCAGGAAATCAGGGTGCGAAATCCATCTGGCGAAATCCAGGCAATGCTCATGCTCCTTTTCCTTTTATTGCTGGGCTGCATTGGAAAATTTCGTGAAATCCGCGAGCACTTTACGCAGCTTGTGCGCAGAGTGAAGCAATTTTGAAAACTTTTGAATTTTTTTTGCATTTTATTGCATTTCATTTTGCATACCGGTACCACTTTGTCCTACTCTGTACTATTAGGGCCTACTATCAAGGGCGTAAATCGGGTGGGGGACAGGGGGACACGTCCCCCTCACTTTTCAAAGTGGGGGGGACACAATATCAAATGTCCCCCCCACATTTTGGTCCCCACCCTCCAAAAAAAGGAAAGGAGAGAAGAGAAAGGGAGAAAAGGAGAAAAAGAGAAGAGAAAGGGAGAAAAAGAGAAGAGAAAGGGAGAAAAAGAGAAGAGAAAGGGAGAAAAGAGAAGAAAAAATGTTAAATTGCACGTAATTGAGTAGGCCCATCACTGCCCATACCTAAAAATAGGTCTGTGATTATTTTGGGCATTGCTTGTACTGCGGACCCGTCGATATGCATGCAGGACCCGTCACATTTTATCACCAAAGTCAGTTTTAAGTCGGACTCATGCTGCAACATCAATCCATGCATGCTTTAGTAATAATTCCGAATCTCAAATCTCAAGTAAAATTTTGCAAATTAAGTCCCTTTTTATGATAACAGTGTAAATATTATGCACCAAATGACTTCAATTGGACCTTCATTTTGCAAAATTTTGAACATCGGAACATCCCCCCTCAGACACCCCCCTGCGTATACATAAACAAGTGGTCGCTTTCGCTTCTGTTTTAGTGAAGACTTGTCCACGAATGGCTTATTAAGCCGTCATTTCACAATTTTTCAGCTGTTTCAAGCTAAAAGTTTACACAATAATAGTGCCAAAATGGTCCGCCAAATGGCTTCAATTAGGTCTTCATCTTGCAAAAGGTTCTTACTTCTCAGGGGGAACATCCCCCTCAGACACCCCCCTGCGTATACATAAACAAGTGGTCGCTTTCGCTTCTGTTTTAGTGAAGACTTGTCCACAAGTTAGGCCGTCATTTCACAATTTTTCAGCTGTTTCAAGCTAAAAGTTTACACAATAACAGTGCCAAAATGGTCCACCAAATGGCTTCAATTTGTCTTCATTTTGCAAAAGTTTCTTACTTCTGAGGGGGGCACATCCCCCCTCAGACACCACCCTGCGTCGCGGGGGCGCGACGTGTGGCGCTGTCGCACCGAAGTATCAATGACTGATAATTTTCATTGTGTCCCCCCCACTTTCAAAAATGGATTTACGCCCCTGCCTACTATTAGTCTATTTTGACAATGTTTGACCACTTTGGACAATTTTCCCTGTGACATGGGGCCTATAATACAATTCCCATATTCAAACGCGTGAGAAACTGAAAAGTGCATAATCCAGGCCCAGATTAGCCTATATCATAGACAACTTAAAATGTCGTCATATCCAGTTTACTTGAAATAATAATGAAGGACTAAGGGGGCGAAATCAAAACTCGACCAGCGGTTGACCGCCGGTTCCGTCCGGTTGCTTTTGTTCTGTGGTACTGAGCAGACGGAACTGGGCGGAACCGGCGGTCAACCGCCGGTAGTTGAGTTTTGATTTCATCCCTAAGCTAATAAGACCAAGAGTAGAACATAATTAATGAAAAGAAAAGCACAAGGCCACTTCCAACCATCACAGTAGTTTGTCTTTTGTTGTTATTAGTCGGTCCAGGTGGACACACACTTTAATTATTTTTGGTTACAGAAAAGGAAGCAACCCGATTATACCAGAACAAAAATGAATGAGTATTTGAAGGCTTGTAATCTGTCCCCAAGGAAGAAATGTAATATTAAAACACAACTCTTAGCCTACAATACTTTTTAGTATTAAAATTTTAAGATTAAAATCTTTTCAGAAATAAGGTAAAACCAACTAATTACATGACATTGTAACGTGTTGTAATTGTTAAAAATTGTATTTGCTATCCATTTAACCATTTAACCTGTCGCACAGCGGTAATCATTATTAACATCTTTATCACATGAACATTGTCAATGCGACAAAGATAAACTCTATTATGAAGCCTATAGAAGCTAAGAGAAAACTCCATTAGACTTCAATTAAATAATAATGGAATTTCGATTCCTCTAACCAAAAAGGACATAGATTTAAAATCGTTTTAAATTTTTACACGATGAGCAAATAATACGTCAATTAAGGCCCATTCAGTGATAACAACAAAGATACTAAAAAAATAAAATTGTGTATAAATTGCTTAAAAGTGAAGGACAAGCCATTAACATTCAATGTCATCATCAGGCCTAGGTAATTTTGAAATGAACAGTTTGGCAAAAACAAGAAAAACAGCAGTATTGACAAAGTTGAAGCCCCATTCAAATAAGTTTTTTTGTCTATTTTCTTTGTCTTTTTCTTTCTTTCTTAGTAGCACAAAAAGAAGAAGAAAGCAATTACTCGGTGTGTTTTTTAGGGGGCACACCGCACACGTTTGAAAAAAAACATCGCGTATACGTTTTTGAACCGTTTGGGTAGTAGGCTTTGGCTACAATTTGTAATTGGTATGATTTTTGATGGATCACTTTTTTTTTCATTGTTTAAAATTACGTCAGTCATTCATTTTACTTCAAACGTCTTTGATTTCTTTAAGTATATTTTTATCATGATAAATTGAATCCTCGGGGGCCTATACACCCAGGCACTACACTGTACGCAAAAACATTAAAACAGTTTCATGTAAAGTCCGATTATGTCTATAATACGCCGCTTTCGGCTATATTTATAGCAGGTTATGCTAATTGGTATATTTATGCTACTAAAAAAACGAATTTATTGATGATTTTTACAATTTTCCAAATGAGCAAATCACTGAATAGGCATTTAAAACCCAGAAAACTGGTACTTTGTTACTGTATAGCCTAAATATTCTAAATTGCGAACATTAACCTAGGTAAATTCTGTGTGAACCCCGTCAACAACCGCATAACTTAAAACTATTGCATTCAGTAATGAATTGCATGACTAAACAAATACAATGAAAAATGGTTATCTATGAACATGATAATTTATCAAATCTGTATCTTTGAACTTTCCAACTATAGTTAATCAAGCATGTCGTACTTCACCATCGGCTTCAAATGTCAATTTCCGAGACATTATAGCACAAAATTTCACATTTCAAATCTCCGCATTATAATTTACTCACCAATGATTGTAACATGATGCATGATTAATTATTTCATGTCTTTTTGCAAAGATCAAGAACGAGAATTGTTGAACCGTGCATTGTTGATGCATTGTTGATGCTGCAGACGATGACGTACCATGTTGTTGTTGTTTTTGTTGGGGTTTTTTTTTTTTTTGGGGGGGTATCAAATCTACTGTTATTATTACACAAGATATAGGCCTAGCTTGCGCAAAAAATCGAAAAAGTTCATAAACAGGCAAAAACGATCATTCCAAAACTGCATATAGCCTAATATATAATCATTATGTGTTGCAGGAAAATCTAGTAGGCCTAATTGTCAGTGACGGTGATACTGGTACAATGTAGTCTATATCACAATTTGGCAGTGCCGTGATAACTATGCCGTTGTGCTATAACTGCCAATTTCTCTAACAATTTTAATCTGATCTGATTTGTTCGCGCCCACCAATTCACCTTTTCGGTAAATCCCATAACCCTTTGCGAGTACACCTGAGAATTCGTCATTTTTACGTCACGCCGACTTGCAATGCGCAGTAACGATGTTCGATAAACGATGTGCGCATCGACGCAGAACGGCGTGACGTAATTCGTAAACTGACGAGTTCTCAGGTGTAGGGGAGAGCGGGGAGTGTTCGCCCTAGGGGCAGGTTCGCCCACCCCTTGTTTCTCAGCACTACGGCTATCAGGGAATTTGGTGATGGCAAAATTAGGTGACATAGGTCATTATAAACTTCTCATATTAGCTACGCGACATATAGGGCCGTGTTCATCGAACTGCAGCCAAAACAAAAAAATTACACCAAAACGTAATTTTTTCTTGCATTCATAATGTTGTATTATCATTGATACATAAATACAGATGGTTTTAATGGAAGTCTGTATTGGGAACATATGGGATTTGTCAAAGATTTAATGCAGTTATAAACTCCTTATTCGATTTGTGTTTTGCATACCCTGAAGAAAATACCAAAATGTGCACAAGGGGCTAGTTCGCCCTTTTGAGGATGGGGCATGTTCGCCCTATTTCTTCCCCGGGCGGACTTACCCCAAACTGGAGGGCGGACCTGCCCCATCAACGTATTATGTAAAATATTGATAATTAAACCATTAAACAAGGTAAAACTACTGAAAAACATGTTTTTTTAAAGTTATGTGATATCTGTATTACTCATACCACCGTTTATGTCCTAATCCATTTCCCCCCGAAGTTGTAAACATGATACGTTTAAGCTCACTTTGGACCCCTACATTTTACCCTGACCCGACCCCTGCAACAAATTTAGTGACTCCCCAGAAGAGAATGAATGCCCTGTATACTCTTGCTAAATATTTGCATTGAATATGTTATTGTTATGCAATGTTTAAACCTTTTTTGTGATTAGGGTGAACTTACCCCACCATATGGGCGAACCTGCCCCAATATGGGGCAAGTTCGCCACTTTGCAAAACTTTTTGTTTGCTCTATCCTGTTGCTATTGTAAGGCATATAGTTCTGGGATTGTGGCCGTATATAGCTAAGACATAGGGCTTTCACATGGGCTAATCAGGTCATCCCTAACCTTAAAATTGACATCGCTAGGCTGGTCAGAAAAAAATAGGGCGAACACTCCCCGCTCTCCCCTAGGCCTACTCGCAAAGGGTTATGGGATTTACCGAAAAGGTGAATGGACAAAATTATCCCATGGTTCATAGCTTATTTCCGTTGGGGTCCATTTAAACACCGAGACGCGTGTTGTTTGTTTACATCTGAGACCCCAATATCGATTAGGTGACGTCATCGGAAAAAGGTTTATACCCTAACCCCAAGGGTTGGTGTATTGCAGCCCATTATCAATACCTCGGATCTAGTGCTGATATCAGGTAGTTTATCAATACCTCATATCTACTGCCGATATCAGGTAGTTTATCAATGCCTCATACCTACCTCTGATATCAAGGTAGTTTATCAATGCCTCATACCTACCTCTGATATCAGGTAGTTTATCAATACCTCATATCTACTGCCGATATCAGGTAGTTTATCAATGCCTCGTATCTACCTCTGATATCAAGGTAGTTTATCAATGCCTCATATCTACTGCCGATATCAATGCATCGTATCAACCTCTGATATCAGGTAGTTTATCAATACCTTGTATCTACTGCTGATATCAGGTAGTTTATCAATACTTCGTATCTACTGCTGATATCAGGTAGTTTATCAATGCCTCGTATCTACTGCTGATATCAGGTAGTTTATCAATACTTCGTATCTACTGCCGATATCAGGTAGTTTATTAATACCTCGTATCTACTGCTGATATCAGGTAGTTTATCAATGCCTCATACCTACCTCTGATATCAGGTAGTTTATCAATGCCTCATATCTACTGCCGATATCAGGTAGTTTATCAATACCTCATTATATCTACTGCCGATATCAGGTAGTTTATTAATACCTCGTATCTACTGCTGATATCAGGTAGTTTATCAATGCCTCATACCTACCTCTGATATCAGGTAGTTTATCAATGCCTCATATCTACTGCCGATATCAGGTAGTTTATCAATGCCTCATACCTACCTCTGATATTAGGTAGTTTATCAATGCCTCATATCTACTGCCGATATCAGGTAGGTTATCAATGCCTCGTATCTACCTCTGATATCAGGTAGTTTATATCAATACCTCGTATCTACTGCTGATATCAGGTATAGTTTATCAATGCCTCATACCTACCTCTGATATCAGGTAGTTTATCAATACCTTGTATCTACTGCTGATATCAGGTAGTTTATCAATAAATACCTTGTATCTACCTCTGATATCAGGCAGTTACCTCGTATCTACTGCCGATATCAGGTAGTTTATCAATGCCTCGTATCTACCTCTGATATCAGGTGGTTTATCAATGCCTCTTGTCTACTTCTGATATCAGGTAGTTTATCAATAACTCATATCTACTGCTGATATCAGGTAGTTTATCAATGCCTCGTTTTTACTGCTGTTATCAGGTAGTTTATCAATGCCTCATACCTACCTCTGATATCAGGTAGTTTATCAATACCTCGTATCTACTTCTGATATCAGGTAGTTTATCAATGCCTCGTATCTACCTCTGATATCAGGTAGTTTATCAATACCTCATACCTACCTCTGATATCAGGTAGTTTATCAATGCCTCGTATCTACCTCTGATATCAGGTAGTTTATCAATGCCTCGTATCTACCTCTGATATCAGGTAGTTTATCAATACCTCGTATCTACTTCTGATATCAGGTAGTTTATCAATGCCTCGTATCTACCTCTGATATCAGGTAGTTTATCAATACCTCATACCTACCTCTGATATCAGGTAGTTTATCAATGCCTCGTATCTACCTCTGATATCAGGTAGTTTATCAATGCCTCGTATCTACCTCTGATATCAGGTAGTTTATCAATACCTCATATCTACTGCCGATGTCAGGTAGTTTATCAATGCCTCATACCTACCTCTGATATCAGGTAGTTTATCAATGCCTCGTATCTACCTCTGATATCAGGTAGTTTATCAATACCTCATATCTACTGCCGATATATAGTTTATCAATGCCTCATACCTACCTCTGATATCAGGTAGTTTATCAATGCCTCGTATATCTACCTCTGATATCAGGTAGTTTATCAATACCTCATATCTACTGCCGATATCAGGTAGTTTATCAATGCCTCATACCTACCTCTGATATCAGGTAGTTTATCAATGCCTCGTATCTACCTCTGATATCAGGTAGTTTATCAATGCCTCATACCTACCTCTGATATCAGGTAGTTTATCAATGCCTCATACCTACCTCTGATATCAGGTAGTTTATCAATGCCTCGTATCTACCGCTGATATCAGGTAGTTTATCAATACCTCGTATCTACTGCCGATATCAGGTAGTTTATCAATGCCTCATACCTACCTCTGATATCAAGGTAGTTTATCAATGCCTCATACCTACCTCTGATATCAGGTAGTTTATCAATGCCTCATATCTACTGCTGATATCAGGTAGTTTATTAAAGCCTCGTTTCTACTGCTGATATCAGGTAGTTTATCAATGCCTCATACCTACCTCTGATATCAGGTAGTTTATCAATGCCTCATATCTACTGCCGATATCAGGTAGTTTATCAATGCCTCATATCTACTGCCGATATCAGGTAGTTTATCAATGCCTCGTTTTTACTGCTGTTATCAGGTAGTGTATCAACGCCTCATACCTACCTCTGATATCAGGTAGTTTATCAATGCCTCATACCTACCTCTGATATCAGGTAGTTTATCAATGCCTCGTATCTACCGCCGATATCAGGTAGTTTATCAATGCCTCGTTTCTACTGCTGTTATCAGGTAGTTTATCAACGCCTCATACCTACCTCTGATATCAGGTAGTTTATCAATGCCTCATACCTACCTCTGATATCAGGTAGTTTATCAATACCTCATATCTACTGCTGATATCAGGTAGTTTATCAATACCTCGTATCTACTGCTGATAACAGATAGTTTATCAATAGTAAGCACAACAAAATGAATTGGATAATAGGGTATTTTCTTCAAAATTCATTGATTTTACCAGTGTATTGATGAAAATGGTCTATCCTATAATTCATATTAACTTGTATTAAGTGTCCTAGTTACAACTGTATCATGTATTGTAAAGACGTGCCTTAAATAATTGACAGATCTTTCTCTGATTCTTTGAGATTGGTGAATAAATCCATTTGTATTGACATGTACCATTAAGGCATTATTATCTTCCACCTACGTTCCAAAACTATTGCAAACTTTAATTGAAATATTATTAAAGTATAGACCTATCATAAAAAGAGTCATTAGGTTCAAGTTCGTTGTTGCATAAATGACTGATATCTAGCCTACTCTTTCAACTGTGCTCTGCCATTACCGTTTATTAGTTTCATGCATGATACGATATCGGTAAATTCAGCATGCGGTATTCAAAACGTGGCCTACTTTAAGACGCGTCAGATTGGATCGTGACATATCATGACCAAATTCGATTATTAGCATCCTTTACTCATTAAAAGGTCCATTCAGTGATTTGCTCATCCAGAGAATCGTAAAAATCATCAAAATTTAGATTTTGGCACATGTGTTATAATTGTTATTTGTTATAATAGAGTCATAGATGAGCTAGCGTAGCCTGCTGATGGTTAACCCGAAAGCTGTGCATCATTATCATTAAAGACAAAATAGGCCTAAGACATTTTACATGAATCTGTATTAATATTTCTCTACTTGGAGAAATTAGCTACATGTATTTCAATGGGGCTTCAACTTTGTCAATAATGTTGTTTCCTTGTTTTTTGCCCAATATTTCATTTCAGAAATACCTAATGACAATTCTAATGACTCATCCTTTAATTTTTTTACACTTTTGCCGGAGGATCACTGAATGGGACTTTAAGATCAATGTATGAATATTAAGAAGTAGACTGCGAAATGTAAAGATGTGGTTCCAGTGGCGTAGCTGCCCTACTCTGTCAGGGGGGGGGGGCAAGATCCATCTGGTCCAGCGACCGCCCTCGGCAGCTACGCCACTGTATGGCTCCTGCTCACCGCCCACTCTCCTTAAAATGATTACCGGTAAGATATAAAATGTACAACGGCAGTGACCCCGGGCAGTGACCAAACAATCGATAGAAGTTATTGGATGAAAAGTAGATATTCATAGTTTGGCTTTTTGTTGTTGTTGTTGTTGTTTGTTGTTGTTGTTGATTTGTTTTTGTTTTGAAAATAACTTCCAATTTACATAGCGTTACCCTTGTGTACATGAATTTTCGTGAAGTTTATATTCAAACTGAAGAACATAGGCCTGGAGCATAATAATCGTATTCTATCGACTTTTTCTTAGATTGTTTCACTACTTATAAAAGGTCTATATAAACAAATCACTCAATTCGCTATCATTTACTACACATGGCATATTAAAAGTGTTTTCGAATAATATCGGATGTATTGTGTATGTTTTCTTTTTCCTTCCTGTTTTTCAAGACTTTTAAGTGACCTAAAATAGCCATGCGAACTAAAAGTTTAAAATATTACAAAAGATTCGTTTTGCCCACTTTCAATACCACGAATTCACTACCAAACCACAGACCACTGTACATTTTATGCATGATATAACTTGAAAGAACCAATTCTGTTTCCCCTGTAGGCCTGTATAGCAATATTAGGTAAATGACCCACTTTCTTCTCAGCAATAGTAAAAACTTAAAAGTTATGACAAACAATTACCTTCAAATGCCCTGTACAAAGGTCGACAATTAAAGGCTGAATCGTTTACATCATGTTTAGAATAGAAACAACATGCAACATTCGATGCACAACAAGGTTAATTGGCGCGACTTAAGGTAATTAATTAATTATTTTAAACTGTTGTGATTTGGTAGTTCACAGCATCTTACGAATAGTAGTGAGCTTTGGCGAAAACTGTATTGCTCAATTCATAGCGAGCGTGTAGAAGAATGAAAATATCACAGATATACTTTTATAGGTGCTGCGGTTCTTGAGTTACGTTGTAAAAGGGCTGAAACAACAACACTTTTGTAAAACGTACATAACTCATTAACAACAATAAATTAAGCAAGTTTGCAAAGTATACAATTTGTAGAATGAACTTTTGAAAAAAAACAAGGTGTTATTTTTCAATTATATAGTGATCTAGATAATGAAAATCGATTTTTAGGTTGCTTCGACCAACAATATCTCGTATACCCTTAATTGGTTGGGTTTAGCAAACTTATTAAATTAAGTTGACGAAGAAACAGTTTTTCTTGATTTCTAAAATAATCATAATGATTTTTTTTTAAACAAAATTTTTAACATGGATGAAATAGATGCAGTTGTGGGATTGTAGAATTAAAGTTGATTTTTTTTTATTGTCAATTCCAAAGATACTCACTGGTTAGTAGTATTGTTTTGATTTGGCAATCAAACAAATTAATCGAATGTAACATAGATATTGGAATAATTATATGCTTCATTCAATTCAACTGCTGCTGAAAGGCGCGCCCATTCAGTGACCCCAGCGAAAGTGTACAAATAAAAGTATAAATAATTGCTTAAAAGTAATAAGTCGTTAAAATTGTCATTGGGTGTTTTTGAAATGAAAATTTGAAATGATTTTTGAAATGAAAATTTGGCAAAAAAACAAACAAACAAACAAAAACAAACAAAAAACAGTATTGACAAAGTTGAATCAAATACATGTAGTTAAATATCTGTACTTGAAGACCTGTGCGCAAGAAGACCGTAAGTCCACTTGGCCCCTCAACATGTATACACTTAAGCTACGTATAGTTTCTTAGGGTTTTATAATGTTTAATACATGTTCCAGGGTGAAAACATCATGAAATGTTGTGAGAGATTTGTTTTGGCCCCTAAACATGCATAAAACATTACCAAACTATACGAAACTATACGCAACTTGAGTGTATATATACATGTCGAGAGGCCAAGTGGACTTACGGGTCTTCTTGCGCTCAGGTCTTCACTTTGAGATCTTTGTCTGATTTAGTGTCTTCAATATAGGCCTATGACTTTTTATGTTAGCATGTCCATGCTACTAGCTACTACTAACAAATATGTAAATCAAACGTTAATGGAGATTTGGCTTCTAGGTTACGTTTTGGTCATTTTGTATTATTTATAAAATTTTGTAGACTATTTGACTGGATTATATTGTGACCTTGTGCATATGCGCATGTAAATAGTGTGTCTGGGACTGTGGCTGCATAATAAGGGACCGCTCACAAACACTTGTTAGGGGGCATGATGCAAAAAGGGGGCCCTGAAATTTTTTGACCCTCCTAAGGGGGGGGGGGGCCTGAAAAAAATGACCACAAATTTTCCTGGGAAAATAGAGTTTATAATTATGGGTTGACCCATAATTTTCATGTCAAAAGGGGGAGCCTGAAATTTTTGAGGTCTGTAAAGGAGGGGGGGGGCCGAAAAATCTTCGCGATGAATTTTTTTTGCATCAGGCCCCCCTTACAAGTGTTTGTGAACGGTCCCTTAGATATTAAATATTAAATTCACGGATAAAACATTGAATTCAAGAATTAAATGAAGTTTCCCACAGCTATCTATACCAAAATGATTATATCATATCATCACGCCATAGTATTGTTCTTTCGTGATTTGACAAATGTGTTGTCATGGGCAATTACTAAGTCATATTTTCAATTTCAACATTGTCAATTGTTACGATAGTGTGTTACACAAAACACACCACTATGGGCAAAAGTGCACGGTGTTTCTAGATACTTCATGCAACAGGTAACAAACATGATAAAATCAGCAACCGTAAACATCCCAGCAAACACAAAAACGTTTTAAAAACGTTTTAAATAAGTTATATTTTGGCTTTTGGTTTAGGTAAAAACGTTTTAATAACATTAACATGTCGGGTTATATAAAGGTCATGATAACGTTTTAAAACGTTTTGTATGAAAACACACTACAACAATATTTTTTAACGTTTTCAAAAAATGTTATTTTAAATTATTTTTGCAAACATTTTTGCCAAATATTTTGTCAATATTTAAATAACATTATGTTAAAATATTTGAACCCAGCAAACGCAGAAATGTTCTTAAAATGTTTTTTCAAAACCTTTTAATAACATTTAAATGTCGGGTTATATAAAGGTCATGAAAACATTTTTAAAACGTTATTGCAAATATTTTGGGCAAACATTTTTCGCAAAATATTTTTTCAACCCCAAAATAACATTCTGTTTAGAATGTTTTGTATCAAGTTTTCAAGAACGTTTTTTGAATGTTATTAAAACGTTTTTATACCCTTTATATAACCCGACATTTAAACGTTTTCTGTAAAACATTGTTGTTTGCTGAGCAGGAGATTATCAAAAAATATACTCTTAATATACCCTTTACATAACCCGACATTTAAACGTTTTCTGACAACCTTTTTAACCTTTTGCGAATGATGTCGAAAACGTTTTGTGTTTGCTGGGATAATCATGTCTATGATACAATTGCTAGTGGCGTAGCGTGGGTCATCATATTGGGGGGGGGGGGGCCCCGATCATGATTGGGGGGGCACAAGCCATTTTTCGGCAATTTTCCTATGGGATTTTCTAAATTTCAAGATCGTTTGGGGGCACGTGCCCCTATATGACGCTACGCCACTGACAATTGCTGATCAGCAGATCATGAACCATGTACATCAATGCTGCGGAGAAAGCCCTGTTTCATAAGTAAACTTTAATTTTTTAGGGAAACCTGTTATTTTGTTTCCTTAATTCATTGCGGTCTGGTGGTGCGTCTTCTCTCCATATGACTGGTTCTTTTGTATCTGTGCAACATTTGTCAAATTGGAGCAGCAAGGTTAATTCGAAAATAGCTGCCTTTTTCATGCTAAATTTTGCGTCTGACGCAGCAGTTTTTGTGTATTTTATGCTATCATGCATTAATGAACTTCTATAAATGGATAAATGTCCATTCACTCATTGAAAAAAAAAACTTTAACATTTTTTGTCTCGTATGCATATACAGTACCCTAAGTAACGATAACGTTCTATAAAGAACCTTAAAAGTTCTACAAAGAACCTTAACATTTTTAAATAGGCATAGGTACTTTACAAATTCATTAATTCGTGGACTCATGCACACAGTTAAGAAAAGTGAAAAGAAGTACTAACTCTCTTTGGTACTAAAAATCGTTTTCTTGGTTTAAAGAATCTTTTGTTCTGTCCTACTTAGTACCATTTGAGGGTTCTTTCTTAATTGAACTTAGACATTGCTTTAGGGTGCTGTATACGGAGCAAGAAATAGTTCTAAGTTGCACTTTTTTATGAGAGTGTTATAAAACTTTTAACAAGGTGTTAAAGATCTAGCTACATGGTTTCAGAAATCTTCCTGCAATTATTATGATTTGTTGTTTGGTTAAAATGTCGCTCGGCAGCTTTAGAACTAATATGACATGCTATAAACGGGAACCCCACCTTCGTTTACAGGTTTTGTCGTTCAATGTTACTTCATGCCTGGGTGACTTTCAATCACCCACCTATATATTGCTTACACAATTTGGACCAAGAACAGAGTTCACTTAAGAGTTGAATTAGAAGGACAACATGGATAATAAAGGTTTCGATGCTGTAGAAAATGTGTCTGTAAAAGTATCTTCACACCAGCCACGCAGACATGAAAGGGGAACAAGATCACATCACCATCACCATGAACACCGCGAGAAAGGGACCGGTTACAGACGGTCTCAAAGTAGCAATACTTGCAAATGTAACACTATTATTTTAACCATTTTGGTGCTAATCGTTGCATTGGTAGCCGTCGCTGGGTTGGTGTTTGGTATAATCATTTGGATGGATTTAAAGCAGGCAAAAGAAACACAAGGTGGCAATCAACTTGGTACTACCGGTAAGTTTAGTTATTCTAATAATAAGTCTTGTTGCACAGTCTTTAGGGATGAAATCATAACTCGACCGCCGGTTTAGCAGCGGTTGCCGGCGGTTACCGGCGGTTGAACTGCGTTTCATTGTTTAGAATAAAGAAACCGGCTCCACGGACGGAACCCCCGGAACCGGCAGTCGGTCGCCGTTCGGGTTTTGATTCCAATCCTTTAAAAGTTTCCCGATTTAGATTTTCTGAACTTGGCAAGCATAGCAGATAATATATGAAACAAGGAACCAGACAAACACGTCCCCTTCAATGAACCAAGCAAACAAAACAGAAGAATGATTAAAGAGTTTAACTTCAACACTATAAACTATTTTTTCGTACAGAAGCATTTCATATTGCACACAAGTTGCTTTGGTACCTCTTTCGTGAATATTTATATTCACGAAAGAAAATAATAAAATTCAGAGGTGAAATTTTACTCTTGTCATTGCATTTGTCAAAATTCACAACTGAGAAGCTAAAAATAAAAACAAGCTTTGTATTTAGCATGTTTAGTTCAAATACAATCAAATCGGGGCCGCATGTTCGGGCCATGCTCATGATGCTCTTGAGTGACTGCGTATAATAATAGTTATCATTTAAGTTTATACCAAACCGCGATTTCAGGCAATCGAGGTCACGTACATGAGGCTTCATATTTAAGAAGATTTAAAAACCACACGGTTCAAATAAATAGTCGCCTTTGTGCGCTGTAATAGGCCTATATTACACAAGGCAACGTATATTCCCCACCATTTTGGTAATTGCTATATGAAAATACAAAAAAAATTGTGTAGTGCCTGTATCCATATTGAGAACATTTTGAGCAGTCAACGATCATGTGGCACCGTATCAAAAACTTTTTAAAAATCCATAATTGGGCTATTCCAGAGAGTTAATCATTTTGAAACACATACTCCCCCTGTATTATGGCTTTACCTATATCTTCCACAACTGGAGTGAGTATTACAAGGGGAAGTTACCCAATTGTCTATTCTATTCAAAATTGATACTCCCTCTGTGGAACACTTCAGCTAAATCTTCCACAGGGGTAGTGTGGATTTTAAATGGAATAGCCCATTGTGACGTCAGTTTGAGTTTTGTTGTTGAGTGAGTAGGAAAAATCGTGGATGGTCTGAATCAACTGAATCTCACAAGTGGCCCTTTCTGAAACCGTGTTCCGTGGTTGTACGAAAATTGGTGAGATCTTTGCATTTCCCCAGTCCATTCCATACGATCCCTGAATCAAGGGATGCTTGAAAAATAAAGGCAAGGGCAGGTAAAATTTCAGGAGCGAACTCCTTCAAAACACGTGGTGAAATCCCATCAGACCCTGTTGCTTTATTGGGATTTAGATTTGAGAGCAATTTTGTAACGCCACTCACTGAAACCACTATTTGGATATAGGGTAAGTGTTTTTGGATTCAAACTCTGGCATCGTGGACATGTTTTCGCTTGTGAAAACAGATTTGAATTGAGCATACAAAAGCTCAGCCTTTTTGGTATTATCAGTCTCCATGACACCCTGGTTTTTGAGGGTGTGAATACCAATTCGAGTCTTTGCCGGGGTCTTTGCGCAGGTTTTTAACAAAAGACCCTTTTTTTTTTATTCCGTGCAAAAATCTCTGATATATCTTCTATTGGAGGTTCTAGTCACCCGGTGTGTGTCCTTGCGTTTTTCTTTAAACAATAGAGAGCTTGCGAAATGACGTTTTAATACTTTAACTTTAACTTTAACGTCTAGAGGATTATGTATTCAAAACCACCTTGGTTTTGAATACATAATCCTCTATAATCCTCTAGACGTTAAAGTTAAAGTTAAAGTAACGTCATTTCGCAAGCTCTCTAAATAAGTCACAGTGCTTTTGGTTATTACTCTTTCTAGCTTTGTTATATAAGCTCTTTGCTTTTTTTTTACCTTACTGTTGTACTTTATTCTGACTGGTTTCCTTTTTGGATGGAATGAACTTGTCTATAGTGGACAACAGATTGTCTTTCAACTGTGACCAGAGGATTTCAACTGACTCATTGTGTGTGTTCTTTTTCACAAATTCATCACCAAATTCTTTAAACAAAGGTTTCATTATTGGTAAAGAAGAGGTCCAAGATGTTTTGTTTTTAGACTATGGGCCATGCATCTCTACGGCCCTTGGTTTTCCACTTTTGTAGTCCCCTCTTGGGCACAACATGAAAACATAACAAATCAAGAGTAAAGATATGTCTGAATTAATATCCAAAAAGTTCTCACGTTTTACTTGGCACATTTAGGAGTTATTTAGGGTTATAAATGTGTTTTTCGTGATTTGTTTCCATTTTTGTCCAATAATGTCAAATATTAAAATAGCTGTAACTTTAAAAAATAAGTTGTAGATGTTACATGTCACATGCATTTCCAACACTGGTAAATAAAAATGTCACCGCACAACTCTAATATTAAAAAAAAAAAGGCAAAAATCATATTTTTTTGCTATTTTGGCCATTTCTGACCTTAAAATGTAATCTTTGAATCCCCCGAAAGACCAACAAAAGTGGGGGGGGGCATGGCCCCATGCCCCAAGCCTCTTATGCGACGATCGACACCAAACCTCAAATGGGACGGGTAAAGAAGTGGACAGCTGAAGTTTCTTGGGTACATACTCCGCATGCCAGATGACGAACCTGTTAAATTGTATGCTCTTTATACATCACAACATCGTGAACATGGTGAAAAAGACCCGATAGGCAGCGTCGCTTGCTTGAGGATAGTGAATGTGTGTTCTACCCAGCCCAAATGAATATCTCTGGCCCGAGATCGCACTTGCAGCGGGACTCGCAGAAGTTGGAAAAAACTTGTTGGCGCCTGCTCCGCAGCCGACTGATGATGATGACGATGATAATAATGATAACGGCAGAGTTTAATATTTTTTGAGACCTCTTTATATCAGATATTTTTGTGATGGCCATTTTGTTCTGTCTTTGGCACTTTTTTAATGCCTGTGTATTTTTGGGCAACAATAATGCAGTTATATGCACGACTTGGTTCGTGTAATGAAATTGAAAATTAAGTTTTAGATTTTTAATAGTTATGGCGACGCTGTCCAAAAATGGCAATACATACAGGGTGTCCCAGAATGATTTATACCGGAAAAGATGGAATTTTTTAGGTATGAAGGGCATGATTATTGGTCATATTGTTTTCCATTTTAAGTTCTACATAAAGATTGGACGTTTTTAGTAGAAGTTATAGAAGATTGCGTAAAAATGGTGAATTCTAAGTTTTGACAATGCAACCCATTTTGAAAATCTGTAAAATTACTAACCGTTCAGCACAAAGTTATTTGGAAAAAGTTATGCAGGTATTTTAGTTGCGACTCCCCCGTTCATATTTCCACTAAATAGCCGCTATCCATCTATTATTTATGACGTTATGAATCAGTTAAGGCCGTATAAAATTAATGTTTTGGTTCTCGTCCAGAGGATTTTCATGAATTGATGAGGGAGGGAGGTGTTTTTTTTTTTTTTTTTTTTTCAATGTAAAATTAGCATTGTCAGTAGTTTTCGGTCTTCTCCAACAATGCTCGAGGAAACAATGAGGCCCTTTTTTTTTTTTTTTTCAAATGTGAGATTCTGAGGGATAAACCCTCTAGAGTACCACAAAAATACTTGGAAGTGATGCTTGTTCTCTAATAAACTTATTTATATGTATGAAGATTTCATAAATCATTCCAAAGTCTTAAAAAATTGAAAAATCTAAAAAAAAAAAAAAATCTGACAAATCCCAGAAATTGAGGAGGGAGGGGACGAGAACCAAAATATTAATTTTACACGGCCTAAAGAATGAAAGTTGTTTGATTGACATTAAATGAGTTGATCAAGTGTGTTGTGCCATTTTTCAAGGGTATGTGAGTCGTTTGCGCTGAAAATGAAAAGCAGGTTTTTCATCGATTTTACATTATTGCATGTCACGCCAAAACAAATAAAGGTAGCGTGCTGAAATTAACAGAATAAGTAGGAGACATGTCCAACATTATAATACAGGTATCAAAAATAGATACACTGCCCGTCTTCTATTTTTAGTTATTTTTGCAAACACGGTACAAATCATTCTGGGACACCCTGTATATTATTTATTTATGTAATTTGATAGGCGTATGCTTTAAATTTGAACTCGATCTTGATTATAAATATTGACATTATACTATTCTTGACATAACCTTGTGAATCATGCTTTAGCGTGCTTTTGTCATCGTGCAAACGCAAACAACTTTGTCACGAACAACCAGCACTATTAGTAGTCCGGTGACTGAGCAAAGTAGTTTGGTTTTGCCAGTTTTTTTGTTGATTATTGTTTTATGGGTGGTACAAAATCAGATTCTGAGGGGTGTATTCAAGTTGTCACCCAGTGCCATACCCAGGCCGCTGGAGAAAAGGCCGCCCCTTCATCAACAGCCCGAAAAGGTTGAATTAATATTTTTTGGATGGTTCGAAAAAGTGGAGAGCGGAAAAAAAATATTATTATTATTATTATTATTATTATTATTATGATTATGATTATGATTATGATTATGATTATTATTATTATTATTATTATTATTATTATTATTATTATTATTAATGGCAACATCTCCGATCCTTTTGATGTCTGAAGTACAAGTTATTGCTGTTTTTGAAATATCGTTTCATTTCATTTTATTTAGGATTCAAACCAGGATAAAAAAACACACAAAAATAAGTATCTTTGAAAAGAGCGGTATTGTATTCAATCTATGTTTGCTGACATACACAGTTGATTAGTGCAATCTGCTTGTAGTGCAGGGCGGTCTATTCAAAAATTGTATTCATCTATTGCTATGGTAGTTAATCTGATTATGACGTCACTTCTACGGCGTATACGCTGGCGAAGTTACGTAATTAATCGGATTAATTACCATAGCAATAGGTGAAAACAATTTTGAACATATCGCGCTGCCCTACAAGCAGGTTACACTCATCACCTGTGTATGTCTGCAATCATAGATTGAATACAATACTGGTCTTTTCAAAGATACTAATCTTACAGGTGCAGGTGATCAGCATGATATGGTTCAATGAAGAGGTATTGCGTGAACATATCAGTGCAGCGCGGTATATTTAAAAATTGTTTTCACCTATTGCTATGGTAGTTAATCCGATTATTACGTAACTTCGCCAGCGTATTACTTGTACGTATTGGGGGTAACGTATCTGTGAAGCCCTTTCCCACCTTTGTGTTAATCGTGCAAGTGTAAAAACTTTGATCAGTCATCACACAATGTACTAAAGTCTGGTATGGTATTTTCCTTCATTTATCACAGCGTTTTTTCCTTGGTAACGTATCTGTGACGACATGAACGTAACGTCAGGACTTTTTGCCATTAATAGACCTGATTTGGCATTTTGAACACTTTATCGGAGAATGTGCCTATTGATACAAAATTAAATAAAAATAAAAACACCCAATATATTGCTGAAAATATAATGTAGTAAAAAAATCAAAAAACAATACATCAGGTCCAGCCTGACTAATTAAACAGATAAATTGCACGTTCATTTTTTGAGATTTCTTTAAAAAAGTGATACTTCTTTCCTGAAAATATCTTGACATTGCTGAGATTGCACAGAATTTGGGAGTGAGTTCCACACATTTATTGCATTACAAACAAAGGTTTTTTGACCACATTAATCATATTGATCATTTGTAATAATCATCATTTATGCTAACAGACTTTGTAGTTTAAATGTAAGATATTGCCTACATTTCTTTTATTATGGAGGGCATAATTAACTGTCCATTTGTTGCCGAAATGAGTAACATGTAATTGAGTTCTAAGCCCTCGATTTGTTCTGTGATATATGACAATCAAAACACGAATGAATGAATGCATGAATGAATGAATGAATGAATGAATGAATGAATGAATGAATGAATGAATGAATGAATGAAAGCTAATGAATGTCTCCACTGGAGTTCTCCAGGGTGATATTCTGACACCCCTCCTATTTATTAAAAGCGTAAACAGACTTTCTTCAAGCTAGCTCAATCAGCAGTCAAGTTAGCTTAATCGATCATTAAGCTTGAAATTCCCCTGGACAAGGAGCTTACTGCTAATTGTCTCATTTTGTAACCCGTGCGAAACTCTGGAAGCGGATTCTGGCTGTGTGGAATGTCTAGGGTGTGCGCTTCTTAGCTGCAAGTCCCTGTGTTATTGTTTACTGGTTTGTGGAATGATAATGACCGTAGTGGTTAGAGACAACCTGAAAAGCTGTGCTGAGGTTTGTGCATAGAGAAATATTGTTGTCGTCTGCTCCGCAGACGAAGGATGATGCTGATGATGTGTTAGAGAATAAACGATAGGAATTTTTATTTTGCCTATCCTCTACCGTGTGATAGACGACAGGCAGGTCCAATATTTTGAGTAGTGGATTGGACCTGCCTGTCGTCTATCATACATACGCGCACCTCTACACGCGTGTTACGCATTATCAAGACGCATGATGACGTGGGGTCGTCTACGGCCTGATAGACGGCACCCGAAATCATGCGATTGTCCAATCAGAAATGTGTCTACGAACTAGACCACTCCCACTGACTAAGAATGGTCTATAATAGTTTAATTGAAATACTTTGAGTTGTGCTGTATGTTTGTTTCTTCTTGTTATGTTTGTCTGTTTATATGCACAGTGCACAAGTGTTTTGTAATCTTGTTGATCCCTGTTGTTTTATGCTGTTGTTTTTGCAGGTGCAATACCTCTTTGAACCTTAAAACTGGTCAATTTTTGCTATTGAATTTTAGTACTTCTCCCGGGGTACTTCTGTGCCTACATTTTTTTTCTTCTCTCCCTCTAGCCGTTTGTTTTTTACTTTTTCCCCCGCATTTTAGTTAGTAGGCATGTTCCCCGGGCCCAAGTTTGTTCGTTCGTTGTTCGTCCGTTTGTAACAACAATTGCATTTTGCTTGATCACACCACATACATTAGGAAACGAATTTGGAGAAAACCTTCTGTTAATAAAATACTATGCTGAGCCACCAGCCTGGGTGGCTCACGCTCCAGTAATTTCAGATGATTGAGCTCAGTAACACATCAAAAAATGTCGTCCAATTCATGAAAACAAATAGATAATCAGCTTATCGGATTAAAAGTTTAGAGGGAAGGTCCTGCTGCTCAGCGAGTGTTTGTAATTATCAGAAGGTTTTCTCCAAATTCATTCTCTAATGAATATCCATATTAACTATCTCACATTGACTTTATTATACATCATGACAATAACAAAAAATGTCAACCTTGAATAAGCCCTTACAACATGTAAGTTCAACCCGCACCTTCCGAGATTCTTTTGAGCTTGTGTAAGAAAATAGTAAGCATGACTGAGCTATGATCAGATTAACCTGTTTATTCTTGCTGATTGTTTTGATGTAGCGTCAAAGGCAAACTATTCTGAATAGATAATCTTTGACTGGTCCTTTAACTCCACAGTGCATGCTCTTGTCATGTAAAAATGCGTTTTATACTTTTATTACTGGAGCTGGAATTCCAATGCAAAAATGTAGGATACTGGCTCAATGATTTCAACGAATGATATCTTGAAATCTTGTTTGTAGCACACGGTGTAAAAACATTTAGTTTGGCAATAGTTAGTTTTGATAGCTTTTGATATCTGAATAAATCTGGTTTACCAACCTATAGAGATTATTGAAACTTTTATTAATCTAACCCATTTGTCCAAATTTATTTGCGTAGCAAAATTAAACACGAATTTTCGGTCATAGACCTTTGACCGAAAATTCGTGTTTAATTTTGCTACGCAAATAAATTTATACAAATGTGGTTTGACACCAAATATTTCTGCTCTTGGACTCTTTTACTTATCATTTTTCAAACCTACGCAGCCACTACTTTTTTACTTTTTTACTAACCCATTTGTCCTATATTTTTCAGATCCTCCGGTTTCACCAGCGGTGACGGAAGAGGTATGCTTAAACAGACGCTCCGCTCCATCAACCTGTCCGTCCGACGCGTGTTCACGAAAATATCGCACTTACGATGGCACATGTAACAACGTAAGATACCCATTATGGGGTGCCTCTGAAGTACCTTTCCAGCGTATTCTAAATCCTATATACGAAGATGGCGTTAATACTCCCGTAGGTTGGAATCCATATAAAAGGTATAATGGATATGTTAAACCAAGCGCCCGTTTAGTGTCGCAAGAAATTATGACTACACACAGAATAAGGCCACATGAAAGATTCACCGATTTAGTAATGGTATGGGGGCAGTACTTTGATCATGATACGGATCACACACCAAAAAAAGACGCCCTTTGTACGGAAAATTGTAAGCAAAGGGCTCCCTATTGTTTCCCAATATTTGCTCCTGAAAACGACTCAAGATTATCGAAAGGCGGATGTATTTCTTTCACCAGATCGCATCCGGTATGCGACTTGGAACCAAGAGCACAGTTGAATTCTATTACTTCATACATAGATGCATCACCTGTTTATGGTAGTTATCTCGAAAGAGCACTTGATTTGCGTGACTTAACCACAGAATCTGGGCGCTTACGGGAAGGTATTGTAGTAAACGCAGGAGACAAGTTCAGTAAGCACTTATTACCATTTGTAGATGGTTATTCTCAAGATTGCGATCTACCTAGAATGGATAACACTGGCATCCCGTGCTTTTACGCAGGAGATGTGCGAGCTAATGAACACATTGGACTAATGGCTATACAAACTCTATGGGTCCGTGAGCACAATCGAATTGCCGATGAATTGCAAAAGATAAATCCTCAATGGAATGGCGAGACGCTTTTCCAAGAAGCCAGAAAAATCGTCGGCGCTCTTCATCAAATCATTACCGTAGAACATTGGCTTCCTACGATAGTCGGAACCAAAGGTATTGAAATGTTTGGAGAATACAATGGTTATGATCCTTATGTTGACGCAACTACTGCCAACTCATTCGCAACCGCTACATTCCGGTTTGGACACGCGCAGATATCCCCTACCGTCGTTCGTCTTGGTCCAGATTTCCAAGAAGCACCACATGGAAACGTTCCCTTACATGACGCAGCTTTCTGCCCCTTTAGACTAGTCAACGAAGGTAGCACTGATCCTGTACTTCGAGGAATGTTTGCCAGACCTCTGAAAAACCTTGATTCAAATCACATCATGTCGGATGAAGTCACTGAAAATCTGTTCAAGTTCGCCCATGATATTCCCTTTGATTTAGCATCTCTAAATATTCAACGTGGAAGGGACCATGGATTGCCTGGTTACAACCAGTGGCGAAGATTCTGCAATCTACCCATTGCAAACACGTTTGATGACCTTGCTGATGATATAACGAACAGCGAAGTGAGACAAAAGCTGCAACAGCTTTATGGTCATCCAGATAATGTCGATTTGTTTGTGGCTGGACTTGTAGAAGATCCATGGTATGATAGTATAGTGGGACCAACCTTTACGTGTCTGATAGTTCATCAATTCAGATCATGGAGAGCAGGAGATCGGTGAGTACATGCATATATATATATATATACATCAGTTGTTTGATGTAATAGAATTGGCTTCATTATTAAGAAAATGCAAACTATAGCTGGCGCTATTTATCAAAAATCGTATTTCTTAATTTGCAAGGGGTAGGCAATCAATACTGCCATTAAAACAGATGGAATAGGTGAAACAAGCAACAAAGAAATGTTAGAAACATATTTCATCAAAAAATGAAAGGAATTTTTTGTATTAAAAGCTTGACAGAGTAATTTCCAGTAACTAAATAGCGCCACCAATCTTGTCATAAAAATGCTGTGAAAGTGAATAATGTTGTAAAAGGGATAATTAAATTTGAAAATGACTCAGAAGCATGTGTATTATATTAGCATGATACCGTTTTTAGCTGTTTAAGCCTAAAATTGGGTTGTACATGATGTTTCGTTTGAAAAACTAATAAATGATCACACCAAACAACCATGAGCGAGCTTTCATTCTATTATAGCATAACCAGTGGCGTACCCGAGGGGTGGCAAGAGGCAGGAAGTATCCCCCCTCCCTCCCTCTTTAGCCAATTTTTGACCATTTTCGTCAAAGTTCCCCCCTGAAAGTTGACCTTCCCCAGTCCCCTCCCCCTTTGTCCACCCTTTGAAAAGTGCTGGCTATACCTGAATTTTGGTGTGAGGGGGCAAAGCCAAATTTTCGTCCCCATTTGCCAATTTTTGTCCCATTGTTAAAGACACTTTACTCTGAATGCCGTCCCCATTTTAAATAGTCTTTTTGGGGTTGACAAACCAAATCATTTGGGGAGGGGATCCCCCACCCCTCCACAAAGACCACATTGCCTTAAACATATACGTATAAAGACTTGAATACAAGTATTCAATGTATCAAAATAAGACAATGTTTACTCATCTGATATTTTGGAGATATCTCATGGGATTTCCATTGGGTTTTTAAAAATTAAAATTGGTTTAACCAATGTGATATACTCCATATTAAATCCCGGTCCGTTGTTGGGCATTGTTGGGTTTGATCCGGTGATCGTTACATGCATGTAGGGCTTGCATACAAGATAATAAAATTCTCCAAAACCTGCTAAAACCAGGAAACATTTTGCTTGTAATACTGAATACAAGTATGAAAGAATACAAGTTGTATTAAAATGAATACTAAACCATGTATGAAATACGCGAGATGAAAATTTATAGCCTGTCATTTTCTGAATGTTTTCAAGGTAGTGTTTGCATAGACATTTGTTTTTGTCTTGGTTCGTCACGGTGTATATGTATTCTTAATCCTAACCTGGTAACCCTGGTTAATGTCAACCTGTTGTTGACTTGTTGTTACGTGTTTACTATTGTCAAAATCCCGGGTCAAAATCTGGAACGTAAAAGGAAAATAATAATATTTTAAAGCTTAACTAATTAATATTATGATTGGATTTAGCTATAAAGTACTCCGTCCTGAATCACATACCGTGCCATCAACCTACGCCATTATACATTCATTCGCCTAGCCCATTTCCCTAACAAGAAATTTTCAAAACAAACAAAAATATATACAGTTTATCAGAGGAGGTCACGAACCCAAGTGCCACACCTTTAATTGACGCTATCTTTAATTGACTAATGCAGAATTATTCGCCGCCGAATTGAAGGTCCGTTCATACTACGCCGCAATTGCTTTGCGATGCGGTGCGTTGTCGCACTGCGCACCGAACCACAAAGCAATTGCGGTGTAGTATGAATGGACCTTACAGGATTAATTACCATAGTATTAAAATAGATGAATACGTTTTTTGAATAGATCGCCCTGCACTACAACGTTCACGCGGTACATGTGCATTGAAGCACAGATGTCAAAGAATTGATAATCCCTCGCACCTGTAAGATTAGTATCTTTGAAAAGAGCAGTTTATTGTATTCAATCTATGATTGCAGACACGGAGCTATTAAATCATGGAGACGCAATAGATTACGTAACGCATTGTTGCCTTGTGCCGATTTGATTTATCGACAAGCTATTCATCGAAAGCTACCTTTTGTTCAGGACAAAAGGGTTCCGCCATTAAATCCGTAACTGGTCCGACAGCGTATTAACGCTTTACTAGACATGCTACATACTGTCAATAAGTGAACAAAGGAAAGTCATGTGAAAGCGCCTACTTCCGCGAAAGGTACTTTATGTTCTCATACAACCCCCGGGTGTGATTGAGTCTTCGCCAGGGTTTCTTAATGTCACGAATAACCATTTTAAAAGCCAGGGGCAAGTGAGGGAGTGAAGTAGGGGTCGATAGGTGAAAAGAGGAGAAGCGGGTGGGCGATTGAGGGGGAGGAAGACAAAAAGAAAAAAGAAAGAAAGACGGGATGGGAGAAGGGGAGAGAGGGAGAAGGGGGAGAGGGAAAAGAGGAGAGAAGGAGAGAGAGAGGAAGTGATCAAATGTGGGCCTAAGAAAGAGCAGAGAAAGGAAAAGAATGAATGAATGAATAAATAATAATTATATTATAGAAAAACACATAACAACACTAGGCAGCCATTCGATGATGTCAATGCCTTTATGCGTTACGTAATTGATACGCCCAGTCAGATGTATTTCACACCTGCCAAACACAAGTCACCCAATTTTGAAAACTGGACGTTGAATGTACACTCTCATGAATATTGATTGGCAACAATTTCCAATATGTCAGCGCTCAAATCGGACACAATTGAACAATAAACCCTGCAGTGCGTTGATTGCAGATACACAGGTGATGAGTGTAACCTGCTTGTAGTGCAGGGCGATCTATTCAAAAATTGTATTCATCTATTGCTATGGTATTTAATCCTATTATTACGGCAGCGAATAGCCCCTGCCGACTATCCCAAGTGCCGGTACAATGCGCGGTTTATTCAAATATATCGTAGCATTTTTAATTTTTGCCCCCTGTGTGGCCAAAAAAACTGACCACCCCCTCCAAAAAAAAATCACATTTTTGCTTATAACTCAAGAACGGTATGTCGTAGGTAGGTCAAACTATACTTTTTCTGAATCCTTGCAATGAGAGGAATGCTGTGCTTGTTAACCAGATTTGAGCAACTTTGAAATTGAAATCGACCCTTCCTTTGCTCTCGCGGTCACGAAAACCCTAAATATGACCCTACTATGTTGCTTAATAACGAAGCTGTTCACTGATATTGCCTCGTTTCGGATATCTTTCAGGTTTTGGTATGAAAACCCAACCGTATTTACAGCCGATCAGCTCGATCAGTTGAGGAGGCACAGTCTTGCAAGAATATTCTGTGATTCCGGGGATGACATCCAGGACGTACAACCAGATGTGTTCATAAGAGCCACTTATCCACAAGGTTACAAGAAATGCGACGAGATTGCAGGTATGGACCTCACCAACGCATGGAAGGACGCAGGGAATGGTAACGAGTGTACCTAACTCTTTTTAAAATTGCACAAACTTGTCAACTTACATTATATTTATAGATAAACGTGTCTTTGGAAGAAATCTGTTGTGTATCTTCATTTTGATGGAAGAAAATACTTTTTAACCTTGGCACCCGGCCTTGGCAATCACAACATTATGCCTTAAATATTAGAAAAATAATTATGAAGCACGAATCCCCGGCACGAATCACATGGTTTTATTTAAAACAAACTCATATTTACCATAAAAACGAATAAAAAACAGTCGGCTCTAAACACGCGATATTCAAAATTCCCGCGTCGAAAATGTCCAGGGCAATGACGTCATGGTTACTTGTCGCTCAATTGTCGCCGGCGTTCTTTGTAATACTGAGACGTCATTGCTACAGACAATTTCGGTGCCCGGAAATTTTGAATATCGCGTGTTGAGAGACGGCTGTTCTTATTTGTTTTTATGGTAGGCCAATAATGAATTTGATTAAAATAAACCACGTGATTCGTATTTGATAATTATTTTTCAAACATAATATTATATAAGGCATAATGTTGGGGTTTCCGGTGTGTTCCTTTAAGGGGTTTTCAACACAAAAAGTAATTACCCCTATATATCCCCCCTATTATCAGGACAATAACTCGAAATCTATGTATCATCAACAAAACAAACATCCCAGGGCAAACATCGCATATAGAAACCTATTTTTAGTTCTGCAACTTTTGATACCTCATTTTGTCTGGTTAACTTAGAGTTGCACTAAAATTCTACCCAACTTTTTCAATTAAATGGTCACCATGGCAACAAATAGGCTAAACAAACGAGGCATCACAATTTGCAGAACATATGTGACCCCTCGGCACAACTGAGCCCGGATGTCGCCAGTGCCACTATTGAGATATGCTCCATCGAACTTAACAATAAACAATAGGAAACAAAGGATTTATTGACTGTTTTATTGATTTTTCACTACTTAAATGTCAAGTACTATAGACATGATATACATCATTTTAAAGCTAATTTCAAGCAGAATATTTTGGTTGAATATCTCAAAAATGATGATTGGCGACTTCAGGGCTCAGTTGTGCCGAGGGGTCACATATGTGTTTCTCTTCTTAATACCGGTACTTCAGTTTAAGGACTGGACGTTTGGACAGTATTTTGTGTGGGACATGAGAGCACATCAGATTATATCGAATTGCAATCTGAATACGAAGAATTATGTCCTTCTGATATCAAATAATTTTGATTTTTTGAAATTTGCGATATAATACACATTTTATGGCAAATGATTAAAATTGATATTTCTGATATTTAAGGGCTGGGGTATGAACGTTTGGACAGTATTTATTGTGGGACATTAGAGCACATCAGACATATCAAATGGTATTGGCACGATTTTGGCACAGATATTTGGGCACCGTTTCTATATTACGCCCTAAAAAGGTGTAAGAAAACGTTAGGAACACGTTCAAATATCATGCAAAATTTCCTGCTCGCTGCGCTCGCAAATATATGATAAGACAATAATATTTTAAGGTTTTAAATTCAGGTTCCCAAAAGTCTTGCATGTGTAAGGGGCCGGGGGCAAAGATTTTGGGCACATTAAAAGGGGGGGCGCAAAGGTTTTTGGCATATCGAAAGGGGCCGGGGGCAAAGATTTTTTGGCATGGGGGCAAGCGATTTTGGCAGACCATTTTGAGAATTCACCACCCTGGGGTACACATAATTATTGCACTACCCCTTAGTCATACAAGATTTAATTTTGTTATTCAAGAAATATAATGCTGGAATGAAATATTTGTAATGCTTAAAGAACAGTAATAGCATTTTACATTAATTTGCATAATTTCAACATATTTTCATGACTTACAATATTCCATTTAGTCGCGTTTGGCATTCTGTCGTATGACGAAAAATGCTGTTTTGAGAAAATCGCATTTTAAATTTTTCCAATTTTTGAAGACCCACTGGAGAGCACCAAAGTAAAATATGTTTATTATTGTCAAAGAATATAATCAATAATATATCTGTCTTTGTTCTCAACATGAAACAAACTTTTTATACATTCACTAATTAGAAGTAATTAATTTTCAAACTCATACGACAGTATGCCAAAACATGCACAATCTGACAACCTATGTATTGAAAAGATGGCACGAGACATATTGAGGGCGCTATTTGATGGAATAATAAAACGCCTGAGAACCAAGACTAAGAAAACATATTTCATGATTTGAACTTTGGATAATTTGATGAATTAAGTTTTGTTCCAAATAAAATGAGCGTTGCTGTTATCTGATAAGAAATTGGTATCAACCTGTATTTTGAATTTTGAATTAGTCTGAACTGGTTTCTTAAATAGCGCTGGTATATTTGAGGCGACAACATTACGAAAGGAGGTGGTTTTAATATCACATGTCCAGGGTCAGAACCCTTTTTACAACCCTTTAATTATGAATTTGAGTGTTGTTAGTAGCAATTTGCCTAACTTTATGATACAGGGCCAAGATTTGCGTAACTTAACCCTAACCGCCTAAGGGCTTTTTGGCGACGGGAAGGGAAAGAAGGAAGGAATAAAGAGAGAAACGAAGGAAAGAAGTTGTTTGCTCTGGGTGGGATTCGATACCCCTCGCATGCCAGGCACTGGGTCGGCGACACTTTGCCACGGGTCTTCGGCCTCGCTGGCCAGCGAAACCGTGCCTATATCACTTAGGGCGATTGCGTCATCACACCACGTGGGATGCATGCACGAACAGCGCATATATCAAGTAGTATTTTGTAGTATACCGTCCTGTTAGGGTTAATGATACATGACCCGGCCCAGATTTGCCTAACTTAATGATACATGACCCAGATTTGCCTAACTTAATGATACATTACCCAGATTTGCCTAACTTAATGATACATGACCTAAATTTGCCTAACTTAATGATAACCGAGATGTGCCTAACTTTATGATAACTATTCCCGAATTCATCAGGTGTTTGTAAATTAGCAGAACTATTTTGAAGCATTTTCTAAAGCTTCTTATGCTTTCGGTTTCACTTTACAAAATTGAAACTATAGAATAAAAGTTTATAAGGATTAAGGTTAGCAAGGTTGCGAGGCCAGCCCTTCTCTCTTGCATCAATAAAATAAGAAAACAAGTGTTAACATGAGCGTAAATATTCTGAGTCATGTTTCTTTTTTTGTTTTACAACATTTGTAAATTCTCATAAATGCTCATTAAAACGTTAAACCCTATTTGTGCTTTCAGTACATTTTTAGTCTTAATCTGACCTCAATGTAGTTCATGAAAAAGTCTCGCCATTGCGCCATGATTACGGTGAAGGACGCCGGTTCAAATCCTTTCTCTGGAGCCAATTAATAAAAGCATGCACGGCTTCTTTACATATAAACATCTCAAAAAAGTAACTAACCCCCTTAAATAATGGCCATTATTCAAAAAACGGGCGATTTTATTACAAATCTGTCAAATGTGTTGAAAGCAGAATTTATTTCTGCGCATTTTGACACCTCGTTTGTAGCAATTGTCTAAATATTAATGCCACAGCGTACATTTAAATCAATGTAGTAACCCAAGATTTGAAAATTGCAGTAAATTATATTGATTTGTATTCAGTATAATGGAAGGAAATATGTTATCTGAGTGTTTTTGTATTGTTGTAAGTGCAACTTTCAAATCTAGACCTCACTAATTACATTGACCGGTGTTTTATTGTTTTCTGGGCTATCGTATATCAAATGAGGTGTCAAAATGCGCAGAAATAAATTCTGCTTCCAACGCATTTTACAGATTTGTAATACAAGTTTGGAGTAATTGCCATTATTTAAGGGGGTTAGTTACTTTTTTTCGGATGTTTGTTTACAGATAAAGGAACTTCAGTACATTACACTGCCTGCTTAGTGCAGATTCATAAACGTATGAAAAGCTGTGTTCACACATGCACTTATTACCGGTAATATTTTATCTAGGCTTATGTCCGATCGAATTAAATATTTCCGCTAATCCCTTAGCGCGTCCACATCTGTCGGCAATATCACCATACGCTGTCGAAGTTACGTAATAATCGGATTAACTACCATAGCAATAGGTGAATCATGATGATTGCTTGCACCTGTAAGATTAGTATCTTTGAAAAGACCAGTATTGTATTCAATCTATATGTTCGAAATTGTTTTCACCTATTGCTATGGTAATTAATCCGATAAATTGCGTAACTTCGCCAGCGTATGTCCGACGTGTTATGTCCGATAAGCCTATTACCGGTCATAAATCCCTCCTTTATTATTATTTTAGTTTTACAAAGTGGTCCCATTTTACAGTAGACTTAGCTCTATATCGCATTTTATACATGAAGGCCCTACATGGTAGACATCTTTGGAAAAATGACAAAACTAAAAAAAAAAATAACAATGACTCCCATCATCATGCTATTTTTTTCTTGGGGGTCCCAAATTTACAAAAAATCGGCTTCAATAAAATTGCGACCTCCCCTATTTCGTCAGCAAAGATTTTATGACCCCCACCGTTTGCACCACCCCCCCCCCCCAACAGGCATCAGTCTTTTGGAATAAAAGAAACACACTATCTGTAGTCATGTTGTGTTGTAGCTTGTTGTGACTCCTACATTTTGGTCATCAAAATATTTTATGACACCCCTATTTTTCTTTCCGTAGTATATTTGGGACTCCCTAATCATCTTATAAAATCCAATTACATGCCTTTCTGTTATCATGCTTATGGCTTAATATATGTCATCTCCATCTACTTCCAGGGCCATACCCCCCCACATAAGGATGGTCAATAGCTCCTGCGCCTGAACTTTTTACCCGATCATGGAGGGTGCGATGGAGAGTTTTCAGTGCCTTTATCTTCGCATGTATCTGCTCCCCCGACCGTATGGGGAATCCCCTTGTCATGTAATAACGTGGCTATCTCCTCCCAAAGCTTTTTTTTTATCCCAGAAATACTTTCCGTGTCTCTCCAAATTTTGAGGATAGCCAATGTTCCCTTGTCATTCCAATTGACCCCTCTACTGCGTTTATTTATATATTAATATTTGCAGCTGCAGCCATGATGACATCACGCAGTAAATTACTCTGCTCAGTGGCGTAGATTTATTTTTGACATGGGGGGGGGGTGGAGTTGGAAAACAATTCAAGTACAGTCAATCCAGCACCTTTTGGCGACAGAATAAGTTTTTGGTTCAATTGTGCGCGAAGCGCGAGAAAAATTTTCTATTTTGAAGCTAAACTGATGAAATTATGGTGTAAAAGTAGAATAAATGCGCGCAAAATGTGCACTTTTGGGGCAAAGAATGGACAAATATGAGGTTAATTTGGTCAGAAACCCATTATCAGGCGTCAACATGGGAGTGGGGGTGATAATTTTGTATGGACCATCCCACCTGGCAAAATATTGGGGAGATTTACCCCCCCATCCCCCCGGGATCTACGCCTATGACTCTGCTTAAAATTTTGCCCGAGTGATATACTCACAGTTATATCCGACAGCCCAATAGTGCTGCATGTTCACACGTAATTACTATTACCGGACGTAACGTTTCGATCGGTCTTAACAGCTCTTAACCCTGGTCATCTTCAGCCTTATATTTTCGGATTTAAAGCACATTACGTCGGATATAGTAATTTTTTTTATATCCGACGCTCATTCACACTGCCACTTATATCCGATACTATTACCGACGTAATTTAAGTCCGACTGTGTGAACAAATTGTCGGATTTAAAGCACATTACGTCGGATATAGTTATATCCGACGCTAATTCACACTGCCACTTATATCCGATACTATTACCGACGTAATTTAAGACCGGTAATAAGTGCTATAAGTCCGACTGTGTGAACACGACTAAAGACTATGAATTGAATGTGAAAACTTTATTGTTTATTCTTGCAATAAACACTTGTTTGAATACCAGTTGTAACCTTTAGCCACCTTTGTCGTCCTAGTTTATCTGTCCTTGGTCCCATCCAATGCATCCATACACTAGGATCCACAACATGCTCATCTACCAGGCACAGTTTTTAACCCCAATACATTTGCACATTCATTGAATGAACTATGATCATTTGGGTACAAAAACTCATACTCTGCAACTTGAAGTCAAATTTTGCACTATGATTGTTTATTAAGTTTATTGAACTATGCCATTAGGATGAGGCGATTGAGGCGCATAGTGATATCTTATATAATATTACGGTGTCAGCAGGCTAATCGGTGGAAAGCTTCCGTCGTTTTAAGATCAAAATGAAACTGTTTTATAATTATAAAACAATGTTGAACAAACTAAAACTATACTAGGCCTACTCTAAAAATTAAAAGAATCTGACAATCCTTATCATTCTTGATATCAGATGGAGCAACCCCGGGAGCAACCGCCTGATATATTGTTGTCCTCCGAAAACTTTCTTCTTCTTTCTCCCAATGCGCCTTAATTGCACTAATATCAGGAATTCTTCAAAGTGTATGTAGCTGGAAGGAGAAGCCGGCTACATTTATGACATTTGAAAATGGCTGACCTTTCGTATTGAAGATATACATTTTTTTAAAGACCTAGAATTTTTAAGTCTTGTTTAGTAAAATAGAAGTATTACGTTTAGCATTTTCTAATTTTAATCTGCATAATTAATTAGAGGCTATTAGAGTTCACTTTATTTTTTTCCCCAAGAAATTAGCCCTAATTAGTTATGCAGATTAAAATGAGCAAAATACTAAATACAATACACTTCTATTATGATGTACCCAATCTCAGCTAGATAGTCCTAGTTACTTGGCTAATTAACTTTGCATAAAATAGGCCTCACCTCAGTTTTCCGCTTTGCTAACCCCGGTCTAATTGGAGTTAGCGGAGCCAAACGCCGCCAACGGCAACGAAGTGGACAATTACGAAAAAGGTAATTTTCAATCTTTCAATCTTTATCATGGATTTAGTCTTGAATTAATGTCTATTGCTAAGATTTAAAAAGTCAATCTAATTGATTTGTAATTTAATCTATTACAACAATAATTTTTAATCTGAGCTTGGATTTGTCCCTCATTGCAATCAATGCGCAGTTATGATAATTGCATCGGAAAACTGCTCCATCATTCGAGTATTTCGTAGTTTAACGATAATTTATTCCTGTAAATGCATACATTGTCTATACGCAAATACTCACCCACCTTTTATACAAACCAACACAATTTTTAGAAAACGTATACTAAGTAAGTAGGCCTTGGCACCCATTAGCAATTTCGTATAAACTTTCCATCCATTTCGCCAAAATATGTTTATTGATACCAGACTTGGTTTACACAGAGCTTAGTGAAATATACGTGTACGTATATGTCATGGAACTAAGCGACGTGAAAAACAAAATAACATCTACTGGCACTTTTAAAAACAAAGACACACGGAGTACTACTGGCAATAAAATCAAAAAGGTTTCAACCACTACTGTTCTTTATACTATGGATCAGCGTTCTCAGGATCGTAGTCGACTTCAATTAGGACAATGTGTGCTAATTATCCTGGTAGGGGTAATAGCTTTCATTGGCTTGATTATTGGTGGAGTAGTCCTGGCTGAACTCCGCAGTCATCACAAGGAGTTTCTTGATGATGTGTCTATATCTGGCGGATATGTTGGCGGGGAATCGACATCGGCAATGAATCAAAGTAAGTACAGGCTGTATCAAAAAGATTGGTACCCATTAGAGCTTACCAGTTTCTTAAGAATCAATTATTTCAACTGTTGCTTGAGAAATGTGTGAAAAATATTTTCAGAAATTATACTTTGACATATAATTTGTAAACACAAAGATAAAGGTGTGAAAAACCATCTTTGGTTGATTGAGTGATTGATTAATCGGTTGATTAATTAATTAATTAATTAATTGATTAATTAATTAATTAATTAATTGATTGATTGATTGATTGATTGATTGATTGATTGATTGATTGATTTTGAACTCCCACCTAGCAATACTGGGAGTTTACTTCATTTTATTTCTTTCATTCTAAATGAATGTATTGTTAATGTGTACTTCCTCATTAAAATAGTCAAAAATGTATCTATATATTTGTACAATTGCAATTATCTCGTTGACGCGTGAGCGGATTTTGATGATCTTTGCACCATTTTATAGAAGACACTTGATATACCGATCTCTGTTCCCCATAAATTTCCACAGGCCATATCTTTATTGACACACCCTGTATTAAACATACTGTAAAAGTACATCATACCATATCTCAAATTACACGTATAGTGCTCTCTCGCTTTCATTATAAGAATATAGAGTAAGGTCTGAAATATATTTCCATCAAAGTTGCTCTAATTACTGCTGATGACCATTTTAAGAAATTATATTGGAATCGAATACTGCATGCACACTTTATTTGCATAAAATATTTTGTACAAGAATCAAGTTAACGTTTAATGCGTTTAATGATGCATCATATAGGCCGGCTACGATGTTTATGTCGTAAAATTAATATTTATTAAATTATTGCATGTATATAAAAGACTTACACATAATGAGCAAGCCACTTGTAAAACTTAAAACATTATCAGGATGACTTATGTCACTTATTGAATTCTTTGACAGCACATACATTATGTATAATAAACATCTTATCGTCACATTTTAATAACAGAGGCATCTGTGCCATCAATTGATTTTCGATATATTATTTTAAAGAAAAGGTATAAAATAAAGGTTTATCTAAATGTTGTAATTATCAATTTTAAAAATTAAGATTGTTCTTAGATTTGTACACAGTATCATTATACTCGTAAACATGCAATATTTGGTGAACATTTTCAATTTATACCTTAAAATGTTCCAATCACAGTTTGTTTATTTATTTATTTATTTATTTATTTATTTATTTATTTATTTATTTATTTATTTATTTATTTATTTATTTATTTATTTATTTATTTATTTATTTATTTATTTATTTATTTATTTATTTATTTATTTATTTATTTATTTATTTATTAGCACGTCTGCACCGGTCGCAGGGTTAACAAGGAGTGAAGACTTTATTCACGCACAAACAAATCATCGCTTGCAGTCAGTGCAATTGATGCACGTATTACGTATATAAAAACGTTCACTTGATGAATGGTTATCATGGCTTACTGCACTATGACCAATATTCAATTATCGAATCAAGTATCGTCACAAAAAAAAATATCGTTGCAAAAAAATGGAGTTCATTTGATGATAGTTTTAAAGATATGATCTGGAATGTCAGGGGTGCAAATTGTGATTTCTTCCTCAGGAGCAAGGTTTTTAGGCTCAAGATTTCCTCAATCACACCAGACATAAAATAGGTTTGTTCTGCGCTTCGAAAGATGAGAATGATTACATAGGATTTTTTTAAAGATGCCCTATGTGTCTTCGAGCTTTCCAAAGGGGCTTTATATGGGAAAGTGTGCGCGCATAGCGCGCACAAAATTTGGTATTTTAAGTACTAGTTAAGGTTTGGCCAATGATTTGTGTGAATTTTGCTGGGTTACGGGCTCCTTTCCTTTTCGTTTGCCCCTTCCCCTCGATTTTCTCTTTCATTTTTTGTCAGATTGAGCACTTTTCTCATTCATTTTTTTCCTTATATCAAGAAATTCCTACCTCTTTTTTGTGTTTGGTCTTTCTTCTTCTGATTGTTCTTTATCATTTGAAAGGTATGAGATTGAAGTAATTGCTTAGCACTGGCATCTGTTTGCAGCATGCCCTCAGTTTTAACTTCCTCAATTTTGGCATCAATATGGAATCAAATTTGCATATCATGTTCAAGTAGTTTGATTTGGCATTCTCTATTTGTTTCCCTTTAATTTCCTCAATTTGTGCTGGTCAGTACGAGCCACTTGCTGACCCTTGTATCTCCATTTCTGTTACCTTACTGGCACTTCTGATTTTTTAGTATTGACACACTGAATTCCTTTATGGCTTTTTTAAACCATACAATCCTAATTTTGCCATCACTTTATAAATTACCTCAGATATGGATATGTACCCTATTACCACTTGCCTTCACCCAACTTCTTTTTTCCTATTAAATTACATTGACTACCTCCTCTGATGATAAAATTGTAAATTTCCTCAAATACGCATTGTTACCCATATCCATACTGTAACACCAACACCTTCCTCTTTTAATACTCAAGGCTCTATTTCTTGAACAATCATGTGAATTCCTCAATATTTTGCACAAGTGTCTTCCCTGGGGTGTCTTCCTCTCTTCCATTCATTAGCTTCACTGCTGTTTCCCTCTTATACCTCCTCCTCCTCTTCTTTCCACTTTCCATCTTCCTCTCCTCTTTTCTTTTTCATCTACCGTCCTCTTTTTTTCTCGCTTTCTTTTTAATCCTCAAGGCATCATTTCCTCAATTTTGACTGTCATTTCCTAGGAGCGGTGCTCCCCGCTCCCGCACAATTTGCATCCCTGTCAGGAATGTCAACATTTTTCCCCATCGCTCAAGAACCAAAACACCTACCAATATGTTAATGTCATATTTTGGTTTCTTTTCCATTACAGGTCTAGAACACACACCAGATGCCGTGGAAGAAGTTTGTCGCATTCGCAGGACCACAGCAACATGCCAACTCAACACGTGCGCAAATAGATACCGAACCTATGACGGTACGTGTAACAACCAACACAACCCGTTATGGGGCGCAGCAGAGACACCTTTTAAGCGTCTTCTGCAACCAATATATGATGATAAGGTAAACACACCGGTAGGTTGGAATCCTACCATCAGATACAATGGGTTTGCTAAACCAAACGCTCGCCTTGTATCCCGGGAAATCATGACCACGACTTCTACAACGCAAAACCAACATTTAACCGACTTATGTATGCTGTGGGGACAATACGTAGCATTTGATGTTGATCATATTCCGAAGACAGATTCTTTATGTACGGAAGCCTGCATCCAGAAGTCACCATATTGTTTCCCTATCATGGCTCCTGAAAACGATCCTCGCCTCGGTAAGAAAGAGTGCATACCATTGACCAGATCGTTGCGAGTGTGCGATCTAGAGCCCAGGCAACAACTGAATGGTGTGACCTCATACCTCGACGCAGGGGCAAAGTATGGCAATTCAGAGGAAAGAGCACGTGCTCTACGAGATCATAGCGGTAAATCTGGACATATGAAAGAGGGTGTACAGGTGGATATTAATAACGATACGAAAAGCAAGACTTTGTTGCCATTTGCCGTCGATGGCTTCCAGCAATCTTGCAAGCGTCCTAAATCATGCAAATCAGACGATAGCGACGTTTCTTGCTTCTTTTCTGGTGACGTCAGAACAAATGAAAATATCGGTATGATGTCATTGCACACGCTGTGGAATCGCGAACATAATAGGATTGCTGATGAATTAAAGAGTATTAACACTGACTGGAATGGCGAGACTTTGTATCAAGAAGCTAGGAAGATCGTAGGGCCCTTCATCAGATAATTACCTTTGAACATTGGCTGCCAAAAACAGTGGGTTCCATAGGTATGCAGTTACTCGGTGGCTACAATGGCTATGATCGGCTAGTAGATGCCTCAACCGTAATATCCTTCGCAACAGCCACTTTACGTTTTGGACACGCACAGATATCTCCAATGGTGACTCGCCTAGGGGTAGACTTCCAAGAAGCAGCATATGGCAATCGTCTGCTACACGAAACCACGTTTTGTCCGGCAAAGGTTGTCAATGAAGGAAGTATCGACCCAATTTTACGCGGCTTGTTCGGGACACCTGTCAAAGAAATAAACTCGCAAGAGATCATACCGGAAGAACTAACAGAAAACTTGTTTGGAGCCGCCAAAGATGTGGCATTAGATTTGGCGTCTCTGAACATACAACGCGGAAGAGATCATGGATTACCAGGTTACAATGATTGGAGAAAATTCTGTAAACTACCGGTAACTAACACCTTTGATGAGCTTGCTGATGACATCTCAGATGCACTCGTGAGACAGAAGCTGCAAGATTTGTATGGTCACCCTGGTAATGTAGATTTGTTCGTAGGGGGTCTTGTGGAAGATCCGTGGCAGGACAGCTTGGTAGGACCAACATTCACTTGTCTTCTTGTGGAACAGTTTCGTCGCCTTAGAGACGGAGATAGGTAAGCTGCTTCTTTCAAAACGAATGTAAGCTATTAAATTTATGATATATAAACAACCACACTTTAGTGGTGATAAGTATAGAGGGACTCCTCCACAACTGTTTCAGCTTCCAGGAAGCCGTCCAAGCCGGTGCCTTGTGTCTTTTTAGATCACTTGTGCTAGATGCCACCATGGATCCCAGATATAAACCACAGAATAAAAGTTAGGTTGGAAGTACAGATTCGGAGACTAGATGTGTTTATGGCCTGGGGTATATGTATATGCATGTTTTAGCTCGCCAAATTCAAATCAGGTAGCATCTTCGCATGTCGAGTATGGGGCATAGCTGAAAACGGGGAGCGAAATACAATTATGGAGTGTATCGGCAACGAACTTTGTGTTTAATAGCTGCTAGCCTGGCTGAAATCTGGTTTTGCTGCCAATGTCTTGGCTTTATTGGTTCCAAAACTTACGATTAGTTGCCAGATTTTGGGACGGCTAAAACCCGGGTTTGCTGTCAACTCTAGGGTTTCTAAAACCAACGATTCACTGCCCGATTTGCAGGGGCGTAGCAAGAGCATCAGGGGCCCATGGACAAGGAGCAGTATGGGCCTTTTAACCAGGGCGGGATTTCCCTTTTGGGGCCCTGGGCCAGGCCAAAATTTGAAGGCCCAGAACTCACGTGCCGAGGAAGGCTTGTGCACTCAAGTCAGTGGCCAAGTTTTGGTTTACGTATAACATAGAGCTCTGCTTTGTTACCAAGAGTAGGGAATGGGTTCCAAAACCCAAGATTCGCTTCCGCATTTCAGGTTGTTTTTGTAAGATAAACTGTGGTTTGTGGCACTAAACCCCAGATTCGACCATTCAGGTGCCACACGACGGCTTTCGCTAAAAATGATAATAAAACTGCTGCTATTTAAGCTAAAACTTCGGTTCTGCTGTACCAAAACTAGTGTATGGGTTCCAAAACCTAAAATTCCCTGACCGACAAGTTGCTGCCCGAACACTTTGTTTTGGGGTATCCGATCCGGCTTCCGAAACCGAGGTTTAGCCATCAAATCTGGGCTTGCGTTAAAGATGATAGACCTTCAATATTATTCTTCCTTAGACGTGCCGTAAAATAATACCATAAGACATAAAAAAGTATATGACTGAAAGCAGTTCCGTGTATGAGATATGAGACGATGAGTGCCGTGTTTTGGCTTTTGGTCTTGTTTTTTTTTTGTGTGTTTGTCTATTTGACTATATAACTTATCATTTTGTCGCTATATTTTTGCAGATTTTGGTATGAAAACCCTGGCGTTTTTACCCCTGACCAACTGAGAGAGTTAAAGAAGCACAGTCTTGCCCGAGTCATGTGTGACGCAGGAGACGCTATCCAACAGGTTCAGACAGATGTGTTCAAGAGAGCTACCTATCCAGATGGCTACAAGGCCTGTGATAAAATCATAGGGATGAACGTCACAGTTGCGTGGAAGGATACGGAAGGCATGGGGAATGTATGCGGCTAGAGTGACAACGTTCATGACATTGTCGTGATGATTGTCCCATCGGCATTTCAATGTTATTTGCCTATCCCTTAAGTCAAACATCATTTGTCATTATTGTCTGTTGTGATGATATAACTTCACATATTATGCCTAGTGACCCCTTGGAAAAATGGCGAGATATCACTGACGAGTTCATCGTCACTATTATCCTTACTATACGTCAGTTTGAATTCTTCATTATAATACGCCCACGTCATCACTTTTCACTTTGGTTTGTTCCCGAACTCGTAACGCGTCAAATTGACTATTAAAGCATTCACGTCACTAATACCATGTTTAACGTCGTCAGTCAACTCGTCATTCATCTCGTCAAATCATACCAGTAGGCACAGGTTAGGACGTTGCTACAACGTTAGGTGTGCCCACTGGGATGGGATGGCCTTTCATCAGGCAGTGCCAGGCACCATATAATGATGTTTTAATTGGGTGAACTGCATGTTACTTTGCTCGACCATAAATATGGGCTCATTCGATTCAATTTTATATCACGTTTGGGTCATAGCTGCGCTATGTGCTTACAATTACAGGTCAAATGTCATTGAGATCAATTTGTAAAATACCACTATGTAAAACTTCTGAGTAATTTGGTCTCATATGACCAGTGTAAATCGGATTGCAACCAAGCTTTGGCTATAGCTGGACTATGGTAACTTTCATGTAGCCTAGCCTAATGATTGTGTTCAAGGTCAACACTGAGATCAAAGTCATTTGATGTCATAATTTTGGACGACCTATTTGGCACCGCCGTGTCTATTTTGATATTGGGGCACGGTGGCGTATCGTGTGTCATCTTCGACCGTGATCTTTCGAAGAAAAATAAATACATGGTCACCTTTACATTATTAACATATTTAGGGAGTTAATTAACATTTGAAATAAACAATAGCGGCCCAAGTATCGAGTCTTGTGGAATACCACAAAAACTTCTTTGGTCATTAGATGTTGAACCATTAACACCAGTTATATGAGATCTCACTAAGGTAACTTCTGAACCAGTTGATAACATGATCAAATTGACCATCCATGCCAAAGTTTGCTAACTTATCAATTAGAATATTGTGATTCACAGTGTTGAAAGCCTTTCTTAGATCTAACATAACAAGACCAATGTACTCACGATCAGCAATTGATTTTACCCAATCCACTGTAAGGCAAAAAAAAGTTTGTTTCCTGAAGCGCGCTCGCATTACGTTTTTGACGGCTTATTTTGCGCATTAGAATATTTTCAATGTAGTACCCTATAGGGCCCTATAAGTTCCTGTGAAGATTACACAATAACACATGATAGTTTGGCTATTTCTGAGACAATTACCGTATGCGACGTTATTTTCCAACCCTGACAGTTTTTATTGGCACTGGTTGTATACAAGCGATCCGGCACTCGCGCTTACAAAGATTATATTATCATATTTCAGTCATACAGTTCCTCTTTCTACATAACAGTTGCTTTGAGCTTTTACACTTTTACTTTACATTTCCCCTTTTCATCATTAAAAGTGATAGAAAATCGGTTTTTTTTACTTCCCCTTTCCTTTCCATTTCAATATTTATACGAGGGTCATTCAAAAAGTTCTACCTCCATCATCACATTTCTGTTATACATGTCAGATAAAATATGAAGTGGGTATCTCCAGCGTTCGAAATAGTTGGAAAATTTTAATGAAGGTATTTGGTGGACACTTTTTACACTATTGTATCATAGGCCAAAGAAGCTGTTGGTTATTACTTTTGTTTTTGTTTATTAAGGTAATGATTACTAATTATTTTGTGTATTTCTAAAACATGTTAATTAACTATACAAAATAATAATAGTAATCAGTTATCAGTCGGCTGAAAGCTTTCTCCAACTATTGCGATCTTTGGCAAGCGAAACAATTTTGTTTGGCTGCAGCATCCCTTCAGTATCTCCCAGGAGGTGCTGTACATACTAGTAAAGTGTGTGCGGCCGTCCTGGTTTCCTCTTCCCATGTGGTGGAATATAAAGGGCATATTCTTTCACAGGCTCGTCGCTTTCAAGACGCAGTATTATGCCGATGCCGAGAAATTTGAGTTGATGAATCTTGACTCTGGCAACCAGTGGAGTGGTGGTGTTGGTCAGATTGTAGATGGTTTCATTTGGAATCCGATCCACACGCTTGATGTTTAACATGACTTATAGCAAGATGTTCGAAGGCATTAATCTTGTTTGTCATGTCCTTGGTGATGACTCGCACACGTACAGAAGGACCGAAACACAAGTTGTCTCAAACAGCTTGATTTTTGCTTCGATTGGCAGGGATGGGCTTCTCCAAAGGCTTTCCAGTTTCCAGAAAGCGGCACAGGCTAGTGCTTTTCTTCTTTTTAGGTCTCCAACACTAGAGCCCTACTTGAAGTCTGTGACATGGTTGATGGTACGTGCTACCATAGACTTCAAGTGCTGGCTGGTTGTTACAGTTTGCAGTCATATATTCTGTCTTGGGTGCGCTGATGACAAGGCCTAGATGTGCTGCTGCTGCTGTTGCAGTCCTAGTAAGCTGTGACTGGGCCCGGGCAATAGAAGATTCCAACAGGGCAATATCATCAGCAAAATCCAGGTCATTCAGCATCCTAGCAGGATACCTGCTTGACCGCCGTGGGTAGGTATCAATTCCAGAAGTTGATTTCTTCAGGAGGTATTATAGTCTACTAGGATAATGAATAGGAATGGTGCCAACACATCACCCTGAAGCACTCCAGTCGTTAGGCCTGGGATACTGAGATACTTCCATCTACCATAACGGCACTATTGGAGTCCTTGTAGAGCACCTGGATGGCATTGACCACTACCTTTGGTATTCCATAATGCCGCAGCACTGAGAACATGACGGACCTGTTTATGGAGTCGAAGGTTTTTTTGATGTCCACAAAAGTGGCTGTCAAGGGAAGTTGGTACTCCTTGAAGCCTTCCATGTTCCTCCTCAAAATGTGTATTTGCTGAGCGCTGCTTCGACCTGATCTAAAGCCAGCCTGGTTGCTTCTCAGTAAAGGATCAATGTGAGGTCGAATCCTGTTCAGAAGGATCTTGTTGTACACTTTTGCGGCAATGGACATAAGCGAAATACCACGATAGTTTGTCATGAGAGAGAGGTCGCCTTTCTTTGGTAAAGGAATGATGACATGTGTGATCCATTGACGTGGCGGTGTCAGCGTTGAGAATACTTCCATACAGAATTTGAGAATCATCAATCATGCTATATCCTCTCCTCCCTGAAGTGCTTCAGCAGTTATAGCACAGTCAGTGCTGCTGCCTTGTTGGTCTTCATGGCTGCTATTGCTTCGACTACTTCTTCACGACTTGGGAGCTCATAATAGGAAGATCTTCAACAGCTGGTGCAGGAAGTTCTGAAGCTACTGTGTCACTGTCGTTGTTATAAAGGAATGAGCTAAAATATTCCTTCCATTCCTCAAGCAGTTCATGGTCACTGGTTGGGGCTGATCCATCACTCCTTTTGACATTTACCCCTTTCCTTGAGTTCAGGTGGTGTAATTGGGTGCAGGGTGTCAGTCCGAAACGTCCTTAGTCCGATTTCCCATTTCATCGGCCAGCTTCAGGTCTTCCATCTGGTTATTGAGGGTAGCAAGCTCATCAGATTTATAGGAGTTAAGGCTGGTGTTCAAGTTCCTCCATCTTTCTCTAGATTGACGAGACTTTGAAATGGAGTACCGCTTTTTGGCCTCATCCCTTTCAAGTTTAAGTCTGATGGTTGCATCTGATACCCAACTTACCCAATCATTAGCCTATCATAACCAATTAATAAACAAAAACAAAAGTAAGTTTCTTTGTGTAAATTCTAGTTGAAAACACTTATTCGGGGGTGGAGGGCAAAGAAAAGAAAATGGTCAGTGAGCTTCCCGGCCCGATTTTCTAGGAAATAGACCTATGCCCGCGAAAAATGTCAGTTTCATACTATTTGAAGTGAAAGTTGATACACTTTGGGTTCATTTCCCGCGAAGCGTGCAAAAATTTGCAATTTATACCAAATCAAGCAGGGAATCGAGGTGCAGGTTTACCGAAAGTGTGCGTAGGCCCGATTTAAACAGAACTAAAAACAAGGAATCTATTTTTTTTTCTTTGAGTTGTGTGCAGTGGCGTAGATTTCTTTTTGACATGGGGGGGATGGAGTTGGAATCTTGAAGTAGGGCCTATAGTCAATCCAGCACCTTTTGGCGACAGAATAAGTTTATGGTGCAATTGCGTGCGAAGCGCGCGAAAATTTTTGCTATTTTGAAGCTAAACTGATGAAATATTGTGTAAAAGTAGAATAAATTTGCACTTTTGGGGCTAAAATGGGCAAATATGAGGTTAATTGGTCAGAAACCCATTATCAGGCGTCAACCTGGCAAAATATAGGGGGATAAATCCTCCCATCCCCCCGGGATCTACGCCTATGGTTGTGTGTGGGGAGGGGGCCAAAATAGGGAACACCCCAAAAGTTCGATGAAGCCCTATAAACGAAAGTCCTTTCGTTAGGGGGGGAGGGGGTCAGAAAGTCCGATTACGTTTGTAAAAAAAGTAGTTAAAACATCGGTCAAAGTTGATCTTTTTATAAGGATTTTTAAATTAAAATATATCATTGTCAAATTTTAGTATTTTCCGAAGTACGATATTGAAACTTTTCAGTGGTTTCTTCAAAATGATTTCAAGTCAATATGGAGTGCAGTACTCGCAACCTGCAACGTCATGTAAGTTCATTTTTAAAGCAGCTGTCCCAGCAAACACAAAACGTTTTTAAAACGTTTTAAACATGTAATATTTTGGGGTTTTGGTTTTGGTAAAAACGTTTTAATAACAGTGTCGGGTAGTATCAGGGAACTTCGATATCTGGGAATTGCGACTTTCACACAAGTGGTATATCATCTCTACGAACTGAATTGACATAGGTCAGTTTATTTCCCGGCATTTGGTCACATTTGATCAATATGATAAAATATTTTAAATATATTTTATGGTATAAGAACTATTCTATAGTAAATCAGTTATATCAAGTAACTGATGAGGCATAGGCCCTAATGATATTAATCATCTTCCTATCACAAGGCGTGGCTTTTTACTTCCGCAAATGGCCGTAGTGGTATATCATCTCTCAGTGTGACCTAGGTCCCGACATTTAACCTGAGCAGTCTCATCCCCTGGTTATATAAAGGTCATGAAAATGTTTTAAAACGTTATGTATGAAAACACACTACAAAATTATTTCTAAAATGCTTTCAAAATGTTATTGTAAAATATTTTTAAAGAACATTATGTTAGACTATTTCCAGCAGGTTATCAAAAAATGTTTTTAAATGTTAAATATGAAAACGTTCTTTATCCTTTATATACCCTTTATATAACCCGACATTTAAACGTTTTCTGGCAATCTTTTCTAACCTTTGGCGAATGATGTCGAAAACGTTCTGTGTTTGATACCACATTCTTTTTTATTTGAAAATCCAGCGCGTCCTATTTTTTTCCGTGCCAAAAAGATAATGAAGAAAAATATTTTAAGATAGAATGCAATATTCGTTTCTTCCATAAATGTGATCAATATCCTAGCATTGTCGCACCCCTCCACAACCCCGGTGGGTTCAGTCTTCACTGACAATGTGTACGCATGATGGTTCCAATTAGGGGTACTTTTCAAGAAATGTCCGCGGAATTTTCGAGGACAAAATTGTTCGCGATTGTCCAAATTAGGGGTGTTTTGGAGCAAAATTGTCCTTGACATGAAAAATAGGGTGTATTTCTAGGACTTTCGTCCGCGTTTTACCGCTATAGTTTTCGTTATTGTCCTCATTTCCCCGTGAAATAGGGTGAAAATTCAAAAGCGTCCTTGAAATGGTAAAAATAGGGGTATTTATTTCGGAAAAATGTCCTTGATTCCTCGTGATAAGGGGGTGAAATGAAAATGCATCCTCAAAATGATAAAAATAGGGGAGGTATTTGGGGGCAAATTGTCCTTGATTTCGTGCAAAATAGGGGTAAAATTGCTGCAAATGTCCTCGATTCCCCGTGAAATAGGGTCATTTTCAAATCCTGGAACGGTCATACGTCCTACCTTTAAATACAAAGTGAACCCACCGGGTCCACAACCCCATCCCCATGCACCATAGCGACCCCCCTGTAGGCCTATTCTATATGAATACGGGTTGGAATTTTCGATATTTGTCACTTACGTTAGAGGGGAGGGGGGAGGGGGTTAGCCTTCTAACGAAAGGACTTTCGTTTATAGGGCTTCATCGAACTTTTGGGTTGTTCCGTAAGGAACTTTCAGATCTGTCGAAATTTCAGGCCTGAGAGCTCGAGAGCCTGCGAGAGCCTGGAGAGATAATAGCGCCATCAAAATTATTCAAAGTTGAACAAAACGGCAAGGCAAAACGGGAAATATCCCGATTAGCCTCATTGCGGGTGGTGCGGTATATCTGTCAATCAAGCTGTAAATTTAATGACGTCATGACCATAATATGATGAATCAATGTCACAGGCGCAGGATCAACACCAACCAACCCGTCGATCAAAACAAGCAGAGTAAAATAAGGAAACAAATATTTTTTGGCGAATTTGGGAGCACGAAAGCAAGGAAAAGATGTTTCAGAGTGTGCAACCTTCACAGGGTAGTTCAAGTAAGTACCAGTTTTGCCTTTTCAAGTCATATTCCCGACCGCCAGTCACCCATTTTCAGTAAGCTTACACAATACATGACTGTACAAAAATTCAATTGAAATGCCGTACAATGACAATTGCAAATTTAATACAAGCAGTGACCAGTGTTGTTGCAATGGCAATTTCATGCATGATGAACGTATAGTATTCAGCAAATTCCTTGCTCAAGAAGTCTAGCCACAAATTTGCTCAGCGACAGTTTCGCTTTATTACAAAACCGCAGGGCGCAGTCAATCTCAGTCAGACTCAGTCACAATGGTCAAGAGGCCCCAGGCAAGGGCTCAAATATTACTATTTCATCAAGGTTTAATATTCTAACAAGCTTAAACTAAAAGTTTCATCTAAGGAGTCAAGCTTTAAACTATTAAGCAAAAATATCCAACAAGCTAAAAACGATTTTTTTACCCGTTTTTTAACAAGCTAAAACCAATTTTTGAAAAGAAGCTTAAAACATCCATTTTTTCATCGTAAAAATCATCTAAAATTTTTTTAGAAATACAGTGACCTACCTAATATTACTAATCTATGTTTCCGATGATATCCAAGAAGCTAAAATATTGTGAAAGAGGGCAGGGCTTTGAGTAATGAGGGAAATTACGGGGTAAAATACATCACATTTTTCGACAAATTCGCCATCTTGAATAAATGCAGAATTGCGTCACGCAGTAAAACGATGTCAAACGCGCTTGAAAATGCATGATACGCTAGCGTAAATTACCGTCAAAACGGCGTACATCAAGCGCTTGTGCTACTGCGAAAACTTGAGCTGGCATCGCTGGTTTTGTTACCAGCTCTTTTACGTCAAAAATAGCCATAAAAACATGAATTTTGGAACAAAATAAAGCTTGTTCGATGGAATAAAAGGTATGTTTACACAGTTAAAAACATGTTTAACCTGGTTGCGAAAGTTTAATATGATAAATTTGCAATCACATGGTCGTAGCTAGGCAAGGTCATGTAGGTCGCGCGATTGTGTTATTCTATGAAAAGTATGCTGACGCAGAAGGTACATCCTCTCATGATCGAGAATTTGTTATTTTGGCTATAGTACAATAAGTCATACCTCTATTTTCTCAATTTGAATTTTATCCTTTCTAGGCCTAGGTATGACTGCATGTTACCATAAAATTTGCGTCAATTCCCGATGTGATGATATGTGCGCCACGTTTTGTACTTGTAGGCTCCGATTGCTGATTACATATATGAAAACAAGTATTTAACCAGCGGCACAGTGTAATTTACCCAGTATAAACTTCAAAGTAATGCACCATATTGCCTTAGCTCCATATTTATCACCCATATTTATCCAACAGTCAAATATTTGTATGATCGACAACGATGTACAGCGATTTTTGAAACATTTTTCAGCTAGTAAAACGGATGCGTTTGGGTTTCAAAAATATCTTAGAAAGGTATAAATTGTTTTTTTAATGATTTATTTTTACAATTATAAAAGGAAAAAAATAAATAAAAAAATAAAATGCGACCCAAGATTTTTGTGATTTTCATGATTTTCGCGATATGTACTTTTATAGTAAAATGAAGACACCATTGATTCTCCCTCCATACACACCCCTTACATTTAACTTGAAGACTTTTTAAAACCAAGTCTATTTCATTTATTTCTTCCAGATGCTGCCAACAGGCCAGAACTGTTTGAGGTATGTACTCTCCTGACCATTGGTCTAAAGTAGGATGGGCCTAATCAGTCACAAAATATTTAATGTGAAATATTTTGCTGCTTTTACTAATAATAATGTATTTTCAGATTTAAATTGTGTAACTTTAGAGTAATATTTTATATATTTTTGAAGGACATGGGCTTTTAATCCATATTTACCCTAGGACTTATACTAAGATCAGCTTGTAATAGGCAAGAATTATTCGGTTTTTGTTACTGCGCACATCAATAAAGTCCCAACATACGCCTGCGTGTCAGTCAAGCAATACGCAAAGCGCAGTTTGCGTAGGTGGTGCGGCAAGCTGTTTGTACGCTTTCTATTTCAATCCAGGATGTTATGAGTCCCGCCTATTATGAGCTGATCAGAGTATACTGCCCCCACCTACATGTAATTAGTGATTGCAGTAGTGTCTCTTTAATAATGAACAAAAGTACACCAGGCAGCCATCAGAACGGTGAACCCAACATCAAAATTGATCGTGGACAGGCTAACTGGTTCACGCTATCTGTGTTTGGAACCACAGTCAAAATGATCACAACACTAAGTCAATTAAAATGGGTTGAAACATGTGTGCAAACCAAGTGTGAACCAGAAACTATGGTATGATGTACTCACTACGACCTCGAATGGTGACACAAGACATAATAATAACAAAAAGTATAATATTTTTTAAGTACTTTGTCTCTGTGGTATTTTTTGTGCACACACTGTGAAACCCTTATCAATCTTGGTTGTGTATGGCATAGACTGGGAGGTGCAATTTTTTTTAACAAGATGAGGTTAACTTAGCTAACTTTGTAGTTTGTAGTCTATAGGGTTGGACCTAACATATCTGTTTTCAACAGGTTTTTCCAACTTGTTTAATTTTTTATTTTACAGGAAGTCAAACTTTTCAGAAATTTTCGAGAACGAGAGAAATATGACAACATGGCCGAGTTGTTTGCAGTCATCAACACACTTCAGTGGTTAGAAAAAGCTTACATCAGAGATGCAGTAACACCTAAAGAGTAAGAACCATGGCTCATATCATGTCAAGGATATTACCTAAAGATTAGCGACTCAAAATTGCACCACACATAACGCTATGATTAATCCTCCATCTTGTTTGGTGGCTCACAGAGGGCAAAAAATGTACATGTACCTCCAGGATATTTCAGTAAGAGCCTGAAATTGAAGGATAATTTGAGTCGTTAAACTTGAGCGTAATAGCGCATGCAGTGCTTAGATGTATAATGCCTGCATTATACATCCCACGATGATCAAAAGTCCCTGAATGTTCCTCAGAAGCAAACAAAGCATTCGTGATCATTATTTGATTTAATAGCAATTTGCTTAAAAAGGTCTAACATTGTTGGCCAGGCGAACTGACCAGGTTTGTGCAGTAACCATGGTATCTAAATACCAGCAATTACTAAATGTTTATAAATTTTATATTAGGATTGGGGCTAGTAACCTTGTCCTTGCATATCACAATGTTCTTTTACACTGGTCAGGACCTTGGTGAGTTGAAAACTTTTGGATTATGTTTTGCCATAAAATGTTATCATATTTAATGGAATCATATTTAGTACATCATCTGTAATCCATGTAGAACACTTTTTACTAATTCTATGCTTTTTGAAGGGCGCAAAAAGGTGTAAAAATACATTTTTAAACAGTTTAGCGGAAATGTTAACATTACCATTTGTACACTGTCCCAGTTTGTTTGAGACTAATCATTTCGGACTAATCATTTGGGAAGTCGGTTTCATTGAATTTCTTGTAAGAATTAAGATATTCTAAAGCTATGTTATATGTATGCTTTTTGTTGTCCATGCCCTTTCATAACTTACATTGAGAATGTTTTTGTGTTTTCATGTTTGTAGATATACTGCAGCTTGTTCCAAATTACTTGTGCAATATAAGGCAGCTTTCAAGCAGGTACAAAGTGACCAGATACCCAATGTAGAAGCATTTATGAAGAAATACAGGGTGAGTCAAATTATTGCAATATAAAGCAGCTTTCAAGCAGGTACAAAGTGACCAGATACCCAATGTAGAAGCATTTATGAAGAAATACAGGGTGAGTCAAATTATTGCAATATAAAGCAGCTTTTAAGCAGGTACAAAGTGACCAGATACCCAATGTAGAAGCATTTATGAAGAAATACAGGGTGAGTCAAATTATTGCAATATAAAGCAGCTTTCAAGCAGGTACAAAGTGACCAGATACCCAATGTAGAAGCATTTATGAAGAAATACAGGGTGAGTCAAATTATTGCAATATAAAGCAGCTTTTAAGCAGGTACAGAGTGACCAGATACCTAATGTAGAAGCATTTATGAAGAAATACAGGGTGAGTCAAATTATTGCAATATAAAGCAGCTTTTAAGCAGGTACAGAGTGACCAGATACCTAATGTAGAAGCATTTATGAAGAAATACAGGGTGAGTCAAATTATTGCAATATAAAGCAGCTTTTAAGCAGGTACAAAGTGACCAGATACCCAATGTAGAAGCATTTATGAAGAAATACAGGGTGAGTCAAATTATTGCAATATAAAGCAGCTTTTAAGCAGGTACAGAGTGACCAGATACCTAATGTAGAAGCATTTATGAAGAAATACAGGGTGAGTCAAATTATTGCAATATAAAGCAGCTTTTAAGCAGGTACAGAGTGACCAGATACCCAATGTAGAAGCATTTATGAAGAAATACAGGGTGAGTCAAATTATTGCAATATAAAGCAGCTTTTAAGCAGGTACAGAGTGACCAGATACCCAATGTAGAAGCATTTATGAAGAAATACAGGGTGAGTCAAATTATTGCAATATAAAGCAGCTTTTAAGCAGGTACAAAGTGACCAGATACCCAATGTAGAAGCATTTATGAAGAAATACAGGGTGAGTCAAATTATTGCAATATAAAGCAGCTTTTAAGCAGGTACAGAGTGACCAGATACCAAATGTAGAAGCATTTATGAAGAAATACAGGGTGAGTCAAATTATTGTAATATAAAGCAGCTTTTAAGCAGGTACAGAGTGACCAGATACCAAATGTAGAAGCATTTATGAAGAAATACAGGGTGAGTCAAATTATTGCAATATAAAGCAGCTTTTAAGCAGGTACAAAGTGACCAGATACCCAATGTAGAAGCATTTATGAAGAAATACAGGGTGAGTCAAATTATTGCAATATAAAGCAGCTTTTAAGCAGGTACAAAGTGACCAGATACCCAATGTAGAAGCATTTATGAAGAAATACAGGGTGAGTCAAATTATTGCAATATAAAGCAGCTTTTAAGCAGGTACAAAGTGACCAGATACCCAATGTAGAAGCATTTATGAAGAAATACAGGGTGAGTCAAATTATTGTAATATAAAGCAGCTTTTAAGCAGGTACAAAGTGACCAGATACCCAATGTAGAAGCATTTATGAAGAAATACAGGGTGAGTCAAATTATTGTAATATAAAGCAGCTTTCAAGCAGGTACAGAGTGACCAGATACCCAATGTAGAAGCATTTATGAAGAAATACAGGGTGAGTCAAATTATTGTAATATAAGGCAGCTTTCAAGCAGGTACAAAGTGACCAGATACCCAATGTAGAAGCATTTATGAAGAAATACAGGGTGAGTCAAGACATGCTACACTAACAAAAGAAACTGCAACAACATTTTTGAAGTATTGCTATTTCTGATCATCAAGTACAACTATACGTCAGGCAAAAAAAAAGGTTGTTTGCTTGTCCTCCACCAACCGACCCTAATCTGGAAAAAGTTAATTTTGTTTTACTGTACAAATGAATGCCGACTCTAATTTTGGAAATTCCAGAATTTTTTTTTTCTTTCAACATTTTTGACATCCTGAAAAGTTTTTTTCCAGTTCTAAACTGTTTTAAAAACATGAATGAATTGGTTTACAGTAGAGAAATATCCCAATTCACAACTATTTGGGCTATTTATGAACCTAATTAAAGGCATACAGTCATGTTTTGGCTATGAAAAAAAATTGAAAATCCCGACCAACCGGCCCAATTCTGAAAAAGTTGTGAAGGACAAGCAAACATTCTTTTTTTTGGCCTCATTCTGAATAAGATTATGGAACTAAAACTGAATGACTTGCACTGCAAAATAATTTCTGTATGATACAGATTATGAGAGACTGTGAATTAGTGGTTAGAATTCTTGTTTCTGGTGCATGATGTCCAGGGTTTGATTCATGGCTGTGAAAAACTTGCTGGGGTAGTGACCTGGAAAAACCAAGTGTGAAAATAATTGGCAACATCTGTAGATTAAATTCAGACTTCAGCTCTCCCCGTGGTGCATTTACAGTTGGGTATATGTCGTACTACATATTAGTGGTGAGAGAATTCCATCCTTCGGGGGTGGGGGAGGGGGGGGGGAAGGTGGGTGGACATTAAGCTGGCATTCTCATGTACAAAAGAGTCATACCTGTAAATGTAGCTTTTATGCAGTCAGTTAGGGAAAGAGTAGGGTGTTAACCTCTGACTGTTCCCAAACCGTCTCAGTGTTCAGATGGACTGCTATTAACAGAAATAACTTCAAATAAGCTTCATAAGAGGCTTTCATGGGTTGTCCAGGGTTATCAACCCCAAACAAATCAAATCAACGGAACCAAGGAAATGCTGTTAGGAAGATTGCGTCATTGAATGGAAACAGTTTATGGAATCCCTAGGCTTAGAGAGAAAACGCAATCTCGCTTTTCTCGCCGTGAATCTCGCTTTTTAGTGCTTTTCTCGCTTTTAAAAGATTCATTTCTACCACGAAAATCTATTTCTGTGGCGAAATTTTGCAGAATTCGACAACCATTGCAACTAAAAAAGCTTAAGTTTGACCTGATTTTCCAGCCTGAATGTACAAAAACGGTCCATTTTCTGGCACATTCATGCAACAACACAAGTAATATTCTTTATTTACTACTCAAACCTTGCAGTATATTGACCTTTTAAGCTGATTTATGAGGACAAAATTTGTGTATTTTTGATAGTCCGTCGGCAATTTCCATGCTTTGTTTTGGTATCACTCAGGGTATGGAGTCAATGAAATACTGCCCTCACTCAATTTTTTTTTCCTTTTTTTTATTTTCTCCAATTTTTGGGCATAAATCTCGCTTTTTTCTCGCATTTTGAAGTTGCCATCTCGCATTTTTGGTCAAAAAATTGCGTTTTTTCTCTTAGCCTAGGAATCCCCTTGTAAATGCCTGAATCAGATTTTAGACAGATTTAAGATTAATGCACTTCAACTATGAATATACACTGGCCATATACACTGGAATATACATTGCCACAGGCAATGTACATTATATTTGAATAGAGAACTTGACGTAGATCTGGATTGTGGTCGCGTGTCTTGAGCTTGCCACCAAAAAAAGGTGGCGACGTTACATTTTACCAAAGTCGACTCAAAACAAATGATGATATCTCTGTCAAGCAAGAAGTTATTGTCATGCTTGTGGTCTCATTTTATTGCTAAATAAAATGCACTTTCAACCCTGTAAAAAGAAATACTTGAACTTTTTTAATACTGACACTGTGCTTCATAGAATTCAGAATGGGCAGGGTGGCGGTGGTGGGGATGTGGTGGTGGGGATGTGGCACACACAAACTCTATGGGATTGGTATTTTTAGTGCGTAATCTGCTTCTGTAAAGGCTGTAAATTGGATTTGGACTCTATTTAGCATCTAAAAGACTCATGGCCTTACAGCTAAACAATTCTACTAATTGTTTTTAATCATTTATGATTGGTTTAGTCTAGAAAATACAAAATTTTCCATACAAAACTACCCGTTGTCATATTAAACACTGTAGTAAGTAATGCAGATGTCTTCAAAATCTAAAAGTTACTGTAAAATTTTAATTACTTATCCTATCATAGTCAAAGTATAGATTTTCTGAAGGGAAATTTGACGAGGAATCTAAATATGGACATATTTTTTCTGTATGGGTTAGGGGAAATGTTTAGGTTCAAAATATGTTGAATTGTAAAAAAATCTAACATACTTTGGGACACCCTATATTCCGAGATTACCAAACAGCTGTGATTTTGGTTTCTTCCAAAGTCAGTTGGCTCTCCATATCCTCTAAGCAAATGAATGTTGTTTACTTCTAGTTTATTACTGTAAGTTGGTAATAAGCAATGCATTGAGCGACCCATTTTTTATCAAAATCTTTTTTATTCCACCCTGTATAACTTGCAGGTCACCCTGTATAATGAGTTGAAATGTATATATTTGAATTGCTTATGCCTTCAGCTTTTCAAAAATGTATACTTTTGCTAGTTTAGGGTTGATGATTGTCGAGATAATCTAATTAGAAACCCGGTTGGTGTAAAAAATCATAATATTTGTCATGTAACGCTAAGGGTGGCGAGTTCAGGACACACGGCCTTGTAAAAGATTTGCATTGGTGGTAATCATTTTGTTCTTGTATTCAGATGGATTGCCCAGCAGCCATGGAAAGAATAAAAGAAGATAGACCAATCACAATCAAGGATGACAAAGGCAACACTAGTGAATGTATAGCACAAATAGTTTCGGTAAGTAGTTTATTGCAAATTATATAACGCACATGATGTGTCTTTATGGAAAGAGTGAGGTTTAAATATTTTTAATTATTAAAGATATGCTGTCATAACTGACACAGTGACTCAAGTGACTTGACTTGACTTGACTTGACTTGACTTGACTTGACTTGACTCCAGCTAAATATGAGTCCAAATGATTTGACTTATTATGTCCCTGCTATTTAATGGTGTCCCTGGTTCAGTCCTGTTTGCTAGAGAATTGATTTGGATAATAAAATTCTTGATTTAAATTGGTAACATAGATATATTCAGACATTTGCTCTCCCCATTGTCCATTTTATAGAAGGTCGATTGAGTGCAGATCCGTCGGAACACATTTTTCAATACGGAATAAATGCTAACCTCATCGTGATATCATCCAAGCAGCAAAGTTCATTTCCCATTGAAAAAGCATTATCTGACGGATCTGCAGTCGACCATTCTGATAATAGAAATATTGAACCATGAACATACTCTGTCCTTCAGAGGGGATATTAAGCTGTTAGTCCTGTGTATTATGGTTTTAGAGAGTCATATATGTATCACAGTCCATTCTGGGAAAAAAGCAGGGTGTTAACCTGTGTCTGCCCCCGTCTATCCTGGTTATGAGGTATACCCGTAGTAGAGTGTTTTTATCACAGAGGGTATATACATTTTTGTACCCTTGAACCTCACATATTTACTAGTATTTAAAAAAATGCGGCTCCCTAGCTCTGGAGTAAGATCAATTATATGGAGATTGGACACTTCGATGCAATCAACCCATTTTAAATTATTCTGTTTTTTACCAATTTAGTTATTCATCACAGTAATGGACAAGTTAAGACTGGACATGAAAGCAGTGGACGAGATAGAACCTGAACTAAGAGAGCTGAATGACACAATGAGTAGAATGGGCACATTACCAACAGAATATACTGGCAAAGACAAGGTTAATGAATGGTGAGTAGATGGTAGCCAATAAGAATACTGGATGAGATCATGAGTAGAATGAGCTCATTACCAACAGAATATACTGGCAAAGACAAGGTTAACGAATGGTGAGTAGATGGTAGCCAATAAGAATACTGCATGAGTAGAATGAGCTCATTACCTACAGAATATACAGGCAAAGACAAGGTTAATGAATGGTGAGTAGATGGTAGCCAATAAGAATACTGCATGAGATCATGAGTAGAATGAGCTCATTACCTACAGAATATACTGGCTAAGACAAAGTTAATGAATGGTGAGTAGATGGTAGCCAATAAGAATACTGCATGAGATCATGAGTATGTTGTTAATATTAAAGTATGAGTACAGTGGAGTTATTAATGTAATTTGATGGACCAAACATGTAAAAGAAACAACCAAACATTAGGCACTAAGCAACCGCTATGAGTGTACCATTGGCGCTGACATATTGGAACTATGTCAGCACTGACATATCACAGTTGAAGGCTAAAATTCTGTTTCGTATCATACAAAAAAAAAATCTGCCATCTTCAAAATGCTGTGTATTTTGGGGTGAATACTTACTCACATTTTGGTTTTTTTTAAATATATTTTTCTGTACTTTGTATCCATTTTATAGAAGTAGTAAAATCTGTTTTATTTTGTGGCATATATGTGACTGGATACTACAAACTAATTTCCTCCTCTAACTTAGTGCTGCTATTATATTTAAAGAGAATGTTTGTACTTATTCAAGTTACCTTGTTTTGTCTAGAAACACTTAACTACCCAAATTCATTTTTGTCCAATTTTAACAAACAAGGCATCATATGAAAGGTTATTTAATTTAGAAACCTTTCAGATTTGGGCATAAATGCTGAGATTCAGAGAAAATCTCTCCACAACATGTTTTTTGACCAAAATATTCTCGAGAAACGTGACAAAAAAATTTTTTGAAAAAACATTTTTTTTGTTAATTTTTAACCCCAAAACAGGTCCCAGATATTTATAGCTAGTCTTTAAAAATAATATTTTTTGTTACGTTTCCTGAAAAAATTTGGGTAAAAAAATATTTTTTAAAAATTTTCTCCAAAACTGAGCAAATTTGACCTCACAGATGGATTTGTTTAGTCTTTGCCATCCTAAATTTACATACTTTTATAATCTTAAAGGGGTACTACACCCCCTGCCCAATTTTGTGCCTATTTTTGCATTTTTTCTCAAAAATTATAAGCGCATTGGTGACAAGTAAGATATGTATATTATAGGGGCAAGGACTACAACTACTGCACTGGAAATTTTATTTCAGCACAGACAACAGTTGTGGAGTTACAGTCAAAAATGAGGGAAACCCAATATTTGATTAATAAATCAATAACTACTTGTCTTGATTTGCTGAATTTTCAGTACAGTAGTTGTAGTCCTTGCCCCTATAATATAGGCCCCCTACATATCTTACTTGTCATCAATGCGCTATAATTTTTGATAAAAATGCAAAAATAGGCACAAAATAGTACCCCCTTAAGACCAACAATTTGGTAGTTATGAGGCTCCAAAATGTCCATAATTCCAGGGTTAAGACCAAGTTCCTTAAATTAATAGACATAATTGATATGACTCTAGAATAGCTATTTTTCTACAAGGGTGTAGTATTGGAGTTAGCTACCAGGTACTTTATACTCAGAGGGCAATCCAACGACCTGATCATAATACAAAATGCACATTAAATGTACAAGCATTGCAAACGCTGCTCCAATTCTAAAAAAATACAGCACTCATTTTTTTTTTATTAAAAAAATATTATCAACTTCTGCCCAATGAAACACAGCTCAATCCTAATTATTCATTTAGTACTAATTGGCAATAAAAGTTAAACTTCATATTTGGCCAAATTTATGAATTAGGGATGAAAACATGCATTTTTAGGGTGTTTTCACATGCTGTGATAATCAAGTCTATAGACCTGTATGAAGTCTAATGTCACTTTATGCTTCCTAATTTTTGAAAAATACAGGTTTCATTCTTATAACCAATCATTTAATTAAAGTAACACAAAAAAGTGAAAATTAGAGTAACATTTTGGCATATACTCCAAAATTTTTGAATTTTAGCCTTGTTCCGAGTCTGAATTGTCAGGAAACATGCCGAAAATGCTTGTTTTTGTCTCTTTTTTCAAGAAATTGGTCAATTAGTAAACTTTTTCTTTTATCTCCAGTTAGTGCTAAATGAATGATTAGGAATGAGCTATGTTTCATTTGGCAGAACTTGATAATATTTTTAATCCGAAAAAATTAGTGCTGTATTTTTCTGGAATGGGGAGTAGTTATAGAAATTGTGTATGATTGGTCTTCCTTCTGAAGGGCCAAAGTATGTATACCATATATGGTATGTATGACACTTTGTATATAGCCAATGATTGAGAGCTTCAGTGCTGTCAAAACTGAGGCAATCAGGATATAGTGTGATATTTGTCACATAGTAGCACCTGATGTCAAGAACAGTTGTGTGTATTGGGCTATTCCATTTAAAATCCACACTACCCCTGTGGAAGATTTTAGGAATATCTTCCACAGGGGGAGTATGAATTTCAAATGGAATAAACACATTAGACAGCTCCATTTGAATTTCATACATCCTTGTGAGAAAGATTCAATCTGAATCTTCAATTGACGGAGGGAGAGTTTCAAATAGAGCTGCTATGTGTTCATTCCATTTGAAATTCATACTCCCCCTGTGGAAGATATTCCAAAATCTTCCACAGGGGTAGTGTGGATTTTAAATGCAATAGCCCATTATGAAATGTAGCTATCTCTAAAATGATAGATCTGTATGTCAGTGTCTATATTTCTATGGAGTGGTGTGTATATCTGTTTAATGTCGTCACATTTGACATGACTGTCTGTATAAATTTCAAATACAAGGTCAATTAAACTGTCGGTGTAATACCTGTGATTAGTCAGACCATTCTCAGATATCAAAATTAAACTTGTGTTGGAATACAGGAGGTGCTGGTTCTTGTTTCATCCCAATATTATGATCAGCTAGTAAGGGGCTGTGCAATAATTACGAGCCCAGGGGTCCTTTTCACTGAAGTTTGCGAAGCTTCGCAAGTCTCGAAATTGTTCGTAACTTGCGATGAGTAACTTATGACTTGTTGTAAGTAATAGGGATTTACTACAGGGACCCTACATAAAGTTACATCTAGTATTGGGTATTCATAGTTTTATAAATGGTTACTTGAGTTACGAAGGGTTGAAAGTTTGCTTGCTCTCTCTGGCATAATTGTAATGTTTACACATGTGACATGTCCCAACTTGAAGCCGTGTACCGAAATGAAATTGGCTGAAGTTGTTGTGTTTGTAAGTCCACCTAGCAATTTCGACATAAAGTCATATTATAGGATAGTAAAAATCAAAATTCAGGTTTTGGCATCTCTGTTTGTGTCATAGATGTGCTAACATGGCCACAATCCCCGAAATATGTCTTGAAACATTAAAGCGTCTTTAGGGGAAAATAAGTCCCCCCACTCCCCCGTGCAATGTTGAAACGTGCAAATGTGTTCAGCGTGTCTCCAAAGTGTCGCAACATTGAATGATGGGGGTGGGGAAGGGGAAAGTGTTAATTGATGGCCCAGCTTTCTTCTAATTCCAAATATTGAACATTTTCATCCACATTAAAAATACACTTTTGATTTCATTCAGATGCCTAAAGCGTTTCAAGGACATTTTTGGGGGATTGCAGCTTAGAGAGAATGGGTAGTCAACACTCAATGTACAGAACGTATAGGCCTACTGTTTTTGTTATCAGAAAAAAAACTCTGAATCAAGTATTACAAATTTAATGGTTTTTACACATATGTGACTCCTCGCCACAACTGAGCCCGGATGTCGCCAATCATCATTTTTGAGATATTCAACCAAAATATTCTGCTTGAAATTAGCTTTAAAATGATGTATATCATGTCTATAGTACTTGACATTTAAGTAGTGAAAAATCAATAAAACAGTCAATAAATCCTTTCTTTCCTATTGTTTATTGTTAAGTTCGATGGAGCATATCTCAATAGTGGCACTGGCGACATCCGGGCTCAGTTGTGGCGAGGAGTCACATATTAATAAAATCAGGCCATTTCTTTATTATAAAATTGTGATATTACAATTCATATGTATAGAGGGTATGCAAAATGACGTCACTCATAACACAGTCATCCTCATTTAAATAAAATTCTGTCCTCCATAAGGTACCACGGGAAAATTCGTATGATAATACAATATAACATGTGATAGGTATGAATGGTTGTGGAATCGATCTAGAGACCTGTCCCTCTGTCATCTTAAGTTATCTTAGAGCTGTCCTCCAGCATGGCTGCCATTTCAATTGTTATACCGTTCCGGTTTGTGTATTGCATACACTCTATATCAACTTGATGAGAAATACCTGGACTAAAAAATTTAAACAAATGTTAGATCAATTTCACTGTATGACCAGAATTTAAGCATGACATATCAATATTATATTTATTATGCAAATATGGCCCGGGAACTAACTTTTGTTTGTCTATTTCTTGTGTACAAGGTCGCGCATTACGTACATCAATGGACATCAAAAGAGCTCTCCAAGAGCTCTCCAAGAGCTCATGTGTACGTACTGCTCACGAACTGTTCATAAATGTACGTCATCAGTCTGCTGCATTGGAAATCAATTTTGCTTTGAATGCTGAAAGGGCCGTACAAGCCAGCATTTTACCAACACAATTTGTCTTTTTTCAGGAGAAATACAAAAAAAAAAATTGCAACAAGTGTCAACTTGTAATGTAATAATTATTCTCTTAGAATGGAGTTAAACTTGTTTTTGCAATATATATGCCCTTTAAGTACAAGAAAAAGGCCACTCCCAGCGATCTAGTGAACAATTTTACTGTTAGCCTTTGGTTCAAGACAGAAGAACTCTTAATCTAATCTCTACCGTATATGATTTAAAAAATGACTCCCATATGTGCACTTTGTTACAGGGTTGGTGCGATTTAAATCACGATTTAAATTGAATGATTTCTTTAAAAAAATCACTGATTTAAATCAACTTTTTCAATTTTTCGATCAATTTAAGGGATCTAAAATGAGCGTTTATTACGTTTCGACAGTATTTTTGTGGGACATGAGAGCACCTCAGACCTATCGAATTGCATTCTGAATCTGAAGCATGTCTTTCTGATATCAAATAATTTTCATTTTTGAAAATTACAATATAATCTAAATTTTATGACAAATTATAAAAATTTGATATTTTTCAAATTTTTGATATATAACAGTCCTCGAAGTAAATTATATAAATCTAATGATATATTCTTAAAGTGTATGTAGCAGGAAGGAAAAGCCGACGGTCAATTGAAAAATTTGACCTTTCATATTGAAGATATGGATTTTTTTCCCCAAAAGACCTAATTTTTTTGTGTGTTTTGGGAAAAAAATCCATATCTTCAATCTGAAAAGGTCAAAATTTTCAATTGATCGTCGGGCTTTTCATCCCACCTACATACACTTTAAGTATAAATCATCAGATTTATAAAGTTTACTTCAAGTACTGTTAAATATTAAAAATATCAATTTTAATGATTTGCCATAAAATGTGTATTAAATTGCTAATTTCAAAAATCAAAATTATTTGATATCAGAATGACATTCTTCGTATTCAGAATGCAATTGATATGTCTGATGTGCTCTAATGTCCCAAAATAAATACTGTCCAAACGCTCATACCCCAGCCCTTAAGTTAATTTCTTTCTTACATTGGCTGTTTTACTTCATTTCTAATGCTTTAACACCTAAATTATATACATGTACAATTAAATACCTCCATGATGTCATTTTATCAATTGTTCAAAGGTGCAGAATTCAACAGTTTTTTTCCCAGGATTTTACCCAATATTTTCTTTGAAATTGTCACATGTTAAAACATGTTTTGATTTTTTGTAAATACATTATAGGATTGTGCATATATCTAGCATTCCACTGGTCTCTTTTGACTTTATCATGGGTTATAGCAGTTCTCGGAATAAAAAAATGGATTCAAATCAAAAATTGATTTTTTTTTTTTTTTTTTTTTTCAAAAAATTAAAAAAATCGCCAACCCTGCTTTTTCTCACCAAATTTTGTACTTCCAGACAAATATGACATTCAAAATTCATCAAAAGATTTGTGTGTTATATAGAACAAAATTTTTAATGGCATTCTTTTTTCAACCAAAATTCAACTGCCTTATTTTCCAATTATTGCATACCGGTATTGAAACTTGTACATAAATATTTCCAGCAATTCAGATTTCACAAAATTATCTTTTGCTTTCCAAATTAGATGCTTTACAGCAAATTTTGATAAAAAAAAGACCTCTGCATCATTTATCATACAAAATTAATCAAATAAAATTACCAAGTCTAGTTCAGTGAAGTTGAAGATTAGTCCTCAGAGCAGCTATTTATAGAGAAGTTGTGATTTGTGCTGCCTTTGAAGATAAAATGTGTATGGCTCAGGTGGTCTGTGTATAATACATTAACTTACTTCACACTTTCAAATTTTATGTCAACTATGATATCATACTAAAATTATGGCTGGAGCAACGTTATTTCATGTGTAAGGTTTTGATTTTCTTGGGTTTTTTTTTGTTAAAATGTTCATTAAAATGTTTGTTGTTGTTATTTTCTTTTGTTGTTTTTATACCGATTGGGCTATACGACTTAAAATATACACTGCCCCTGTGGAAGTCTTCCACAGAGGGAGTATGAGTTTTGAATAGAAGAGACAATTGGGTAACTTCCATCATATTCCAAACTCCATTGTGGAAGATATATAAGTAAAGCCATAGTACAGGGGGAGTGTGAGTTTCAAAATGATTAACCCTGACCAATTACATTTGAAAAACACACCCCTTCTGTCTTCCACAGGGGTTGTGTGGATTTCAATTGGAATAGTCCATTGGGCTATTACAATGGGATTAATATTAGCTCTATAACACTGAGGGACAATAAGAATAACAATAATATTGTTTTTCATTCTGTGTATCGTTACAGGTGGAAGACCATGAGTTCCATGAGAGCTGCAGATGAACTGAGTGAGGAGCAGATAAGACAACTGCTCTATGATCTGGAATCGGCTTATAATGGATTTGTTAGATGTTTAGGGGCATAATCTGGGTTTGTTTGGGGAATGGGGTGGTATTTAAGCCAAAAAAAAAAATTGTTTGGTTGCCCTTCCAAGACAATAAATTTGTCGGTAGGTCGATCCTTTTTTTTTCTTTTTCATGGACTCTTCTTCGATTTGTTCTCCATGAAAAGGCTAAGTATTGACAAATGCTTGATCATTTTATAATTATAATTTTATAAAAAATAATTGGTGTGTTTTTGGACTGGATTTAAATGGAAATACTTCTTGTTTTCAATCAAATATGCATTTATTAAATAAATTGAGTGGATAACAAATATAAAAGTCCTTGATTCTGTCCAAATTTAAGGTTTCTTCTAAAAAAGTGATTGAAAAAAAAACAACCCAAGATATCCAATGTTTTGGGTCGGTTGGTTTGAGGGCAACCAAACATATTTTTTTTACCCTTAATGTAAGTTGCCCTAAGAACATTGTAGGTAAAAATACAAACACAGACACTTAAATCAAGTTATCAACCATTCTTGTATTCTACTCACTAAATGTCCAATAGCCTTAAGCTTACTGTATTCATTCCATTAAGCACCCATGCCCCCATCAGCGCCCACCCAACAAATTTGTTATTTGTGTAACATAATATTATTAAGCGCCCATGTCATAAATGTGCAATTTATGCCTTCATACATTGATCTTTTTTTATCTATTGACCTTTTAAATACAGTAAAATTGTGTTTTACGCCACAGGGACTGTCTTTTGGAATTTGCAGGAGAGCATTAAATAGCTCTACTGGAGCCTTCAAGGAGAGCAATTTAGAGCATTTACAATAGAATGTAAGGAGAGAATGGTCAACTAAGGAGAGCTAAAATCACTCTCCTATATCAGATTTAAGGAGAGCAAAATTCAGTCCCTGACATCATATTACTTCAACAAAGTATTCCATTTTCCAGCAAAATGCGATAAAACACAGCAAAATCAAAATTAGCACCTGCCTAATATGACTTTGTTAAGCACCATGGGTGCTTAATGGAATTGAAAATGGTACATGGGCACGCTTAATGGAATGAATATGGTACATGGTGCCTAGCCCATGGTCAGAGGTATTTTAGGATCTGTACATTGTGAAGTGTCAGGGCATAGAAAATAGGGTATGGTATTGGTATTGGAGTAGGAATACCTTGGCTTGGGTAAATATTGTTTGGAATCTTCATATATTGGATTAATTACATGATTAAGGCAAAACATTACAGGTAGATAAGTCTGAAAATGTTTCTTTTCAACCAGGTGTGGTGTTGCCTACTCCTACTCATGGATGACTGAACATATGACATGCTTTCTCATACGCGAGTGTTCCCCATCCTTGACAATCAAAATTTGGCAGATCTTGGAGTATTAAGTATGGAGGACTGTATGAAGTTGTATTCTCCCCTGAAATTATTTTATACTCATACAAGTGAAGGGTTGCAAGGAAAAAAGATGGTCACTCAACAAGCACATATGTGAAATTGAGGTTTAAAGTTTTATATGTATTGTGGAAAACAACTCTTTTAATGTTGCGGGAACACATAATCTATGTGCTGAAAAAAGTATGCATAATAAACAGACAAGCAGACTTCAGTATTATCATGATTAATATTTTTACAAGGAGGATATAATTGTTTGTATAAGGCTAAAACAAATTGTTATGTCTCAAAGCCCATGGCAGTTTCAAAAACAAATGCGGAATGAATTTTTTTTTAAAGATTTTTTATGACTAAATTTTGAATTAAGATGTCATTTTCGAGTGCTCAGAAGTACACAGCATAAAATTGTGGTTGATTTACACAGTTGAAATACTAATATCAATTGTTTGATACCTAAACAATGCAAGTATATGGAATCCAGTATTTTTTCTTCCAAATTTGTCACAGAATTTCATGATTTAACAGCAAAAAGACTTAAAAAAAAGGAAAATAAAAAATGAATTTGTCGTTTCAGCTGACATGGACGCACTATAAAAACGAACACGCGCGTGGGCTTTGAGACATAACTTTTTTTAGCGTAATCAAGAAAAATATAAGAAGAGAAATTTGCAATTAAATGCAAACAGCTCGTAGTTTTGTTATAACAGAAGAATAATTGTTATATAATTAACATTTGAATATCCTAATGACAAATCAAGTAAAGAGAATTAAAATGCATACCAAACACTAGCCATTTGTACAACAAGTGTATTTACATTGTATTTGTGTATGCAATGCAGTGGCGGCACCAAGAAATTTTTCATGGGTCATGGGGGCAAAGTGAATTTCGGGGCAAAATCGACCAATTTTGTGCAAAATTGTTGCAAAAAGTGGAAATTTTAGTAATTTTGGGTTTTTACTGGGGGAAACTAGGGGAGCAAGAGTTCTGACGGGGGGGGGGGACATATTCCCCATGCCCCCTGGTGCTGCCACTGATGCAATGTGCTACAGAATTACAGAATATCTGAGGAATTATGAACAAAAAGTAATGTTATCATTTTGTTATTAAAAGTAAAAACTGTAGAAACCTGATGTACATTCATTTATTGTTTTGCTATTTATATGCAAGTTGTCATGTCTATGTCCTGTATAGTTTATGTATAATACCTGTTATTAGAATAAAAGATCTTGTGATATTACTTATGTTATAGGTTATGACAATGTATTTGTTATTTGAGGTAGTCTACTTTAGTAGACTCTTTCCATTTATCATCACTGGTGAACCTTTACTAGTCATGATCACTTCCTCTAGTGTTGTGGTGAACTGTCAAATGCCGGGTGTACTGGTTCGATTCCCGGGTGTACTGGTTCGATTCCCAGCATATTTTGTTCTGTCTCAATTTATTTATAATGTCAGTTCAACCAAGCTTTCTTTCATTTAAATGTAGTTACAGATACTAATAATAATGATCTGGTTTAGATCATGATCCGCCACAGGGGGAGTATGAATTTCAAATGGAATTAACACATTAGACAGCTCCAGTTGAATTTCATACACCCTCTGGGAAAGATTCAACCTGAATCGTCCACAGATGGAGAATGTGTTTCAAATGGAGCTGCTAATGTGTTAATTCCTTTTGAAATTTATACTCCCCCTGTGGAAGATATTTCCAAAATCTTCCACAGGGGGAGTGTGGATTTTAAATGGAATAGCCAATGCTAATGAGTTAATTCCATTTGAAATTCATACTCCCCCTGTGGAAGATATTTTGAAAATCTTCCACAGAGGTAGTGTGGATTTTAAATGGAATAGCTTAGTGCAGCATGAATGTAACTCTAAAACATTGGCATGACTTTGTACATATTGTTTATGTAAATAAAGAATTCACTGCTTGCAATAATTGATCAGTATCTGTACAAATACTGATTTTACACTGTAAATTTTGCAAGCATGGTGAAAAATAAAATATTAATGACAAGAAAACATTCTTTGTATAAAAGCTTTGTTTTGATATTTTTTACTTCAAATTTTGATTGCCTATATGTGATTCAAGAATGCATCCCTATTTAAAAATTTTTATAATTGGTTACAAAATGTGTACATCCATAACAAAACGATGCACTTGTCGGCTGCTACATGTGTCTCATTTCACATAATAACTAGGAATAAGTACCAGACTCATATCAAGTGCAGGTCACTTCAAATCATCCCCAAGTCAAATTGTATAAGAAATGTTATCTGTATTCCTAAACCATGTGACTTGGGATGATTTGAAGTGACCTCCACTTCGGAGATGAGTCTGGTATTTATTCCTAGCTATTATGTGAAATGAGACACATGTAGCAGCCGACAAGTGCATTGTTTTGATATGGATGTACACAAATATGATACTGCTTTTGTATTAAATGCAACTAGGTATTTAAAAGATTTCACAGAGAGGGCTTGGCCTGCCATATATGTGACGTGCCATGTCAAAAGGAGACACTTTTGGGCAGGATCGTAAATGGAGAAATATACAAAATCTGCCCGGGGATGATTTTTTTCATGATTTGGGTTTGTTGCAAATTTGTGGTGTTCTTAATTTTTAAAAAAATTCCCTGATAGTTTCAGACCTGAATATAACTGGCATCTTGTATTTTTTGAGAAATTTTTCAAGGTAATTCCTACTCTCAACATTGTCAATAATATCTTTTAAAGGCCGATATCTCAATTTCCAATTTTATAATACCATAACTTATGAACTCAATATCTTCGCTTAGGTATGACCAATTTCATTGGGGAAAACGGGTGTTGTGGAGTAAAATATCTCTATATTTAAGATATGTAAAAACTGATAACCTGCCCAAAAGTGTCTCCTTTTGACATGACACATCACATATCATCACATAATTCAGTAATTGCATAATATGCAATGCATATGATGCTTACTTACTTGCATATGAAGAGCTTATTTCCAAACCGTGTTAAGTCCACCCACCTTCAAAATTGAGATTTTGATGAAAATGGGTAGTGAGTAACTAGGGCTATCCAGCAATGTGTGTGTTTTTTCCCAAAATTAGTCAAGTCCCGAAATATTGACACACAAAGTATCGATTTTTTTCCAAAACGTGTTAAGTCCAATCCAGTTTGGTAGCAAACTGTGTTAAGTCCACGAACAATGCCCTTGTGGGCAGCTTGTAGGCAAGTAGCACGGCATAGGGCTTCCAATAGTTAATCGCCCAAGTTCTGCATGATTGATAACATTGCCTTGCTTTGCGTCTTCGTTCTTGTTTGATCCTGAGACTAGTATACCTGAATTTGGTCTGCATAAAAAGTTGTTGTTGTTGGTTTTTTTTAAATAATTAGTAGGTTTAGTTTGTATGGGATTTCTAAAATATTTGATAGATACCTCCAGAAAGACACGAAAAGGGTGGGAAGGGGAAGTGGGAGAGGGAGAGGTTGTGATTGTAGAATTTATGTTAGAGGAGTTAGTTTTTGATATTATTATTTTGTATGATTATCAAAATGTGCTACTAAATTCAAGGTATTATTTTAAAGTTAAAGGTATAAAAAAACTTAGGACTTAAAGACTTAAAAACTACGGCTGTCAATATGAGATTAGGGTGGCAGCATGGGGGAGGGGGGAATTGTGATAACTGATAATGTAATAAAACAAGTGGGTATTTCGGGTCATCACTTATTGTCACTGAAATGATGTTTATTCAATTCTGAGAAATGCAATACAACTCAGTTTTGAATTTTGAACTATTTTAAACATCGAATTTTGGTAAAAAATGGTTGGGAGGAGGGGGTTGGAGATGCAAGGTGTTTTGTGGCAAAATTGAGTTTTATAGTAGAAAGAATCACATTTTGTATGTTTTTAATAAATTTGTTATCTTTTAAGACTAGTTTGAGAAAAATTTGTTAGTTCGGTGTTACAGATGCTATGTTTTGTGTCAAAATGTGTTAGGTCCATGCCAGAAATTGCGTTTTGTGTCAAAACGTGTTAAGTCCATGCTATTTTTAAAACAAATTAATTCATTTAAAAAAATCAAAAGTCTCTAGATTTTAACTTTACATGTTTTTATGATCCTATATGTGTCACCTTCACTTCACAGTAATTTTATAGAAATCGAACTTTATTTCATTGCCATAAAGAAAATTCCTGATTTTCTTCAAAGTGAATCTTGTGGACTTAACACGGTTTGGAAATAAGCTCTTCATATGGTGAATTACCCAAAAAACTTCAAATAAAATTGTATTCAATATTCTTCTGATATAAATTGATACTGTTTATGAGACATAATTTTAAGTGAATGACTTTGAGGTGCATCAGTGTTCAGTGGCGATCAGTTTTATATGGGGCAGTGTCCATTGAGGCAAAACCTGAGGGGAAAATGACAAAACCGTACTGCTGATTTGCTACCAATTTATGATTTTTCACAAAGCGTGTGAAAATTTGCAATTTTAATGATTATTATTTGGGGCAAGGTTGGTACGCCATTATTGGTAATGGGAAGTTGATTGTGTACAAGTCAAGGGGATCTAAGCACAATTTCAAAATAATCTGTATCAGTAAATGTGCCTTTTTGTTGGGAAAAAAACATGTGTGTGTTTAAGGTTGGTCTGAACCATAAACCCTGGAATTATGGAAACTTTCGGGCCTCATAACTTCTAAATTGTTGGTCTAAAGTATATAAAAGTATACATAGTTAGAATGGCAAAGACTTGATAAGTTCATCTGAGAGGTCAAATTTGGGCCAAAATGGCACTTTTGGCCCAAAATCCCTAAAATAATGGTTTTTGGCCCACTTCTTTTTTGTGCACCGTAACAAAAAAATTCTTGGGCCAAAATTTTTTTGAAACTAATTTTTAAAAACTAGATCAAAATATCTGGGACCCGTTTTTTCATTTTTTTGAATTTCGACTAACTTTGAGAAATTTGCGCCAAAAATGGTCAAAAAATGCTGATTTTTCAAAAAATCATAAAAAAGCCCGATTTTGGCACAAATTTCAAATATTTTTGGTGAAATTGGTCAAAATTCAAAAAAATGAAAAAACGGGTCCTAGATATTTTGATCTAGTTTTTAAAAATTAGTTTCAAAAAACTTACACATTTAATGCTAACATTGAATGAACACAGAATCAAGAATGGGCGTTTCTAGTATATACAGCGTCTGACTCTACCTGAGGACCTAGCCTGAGTCCCATGGGCTCCAAGAATGGCTCTCCATACACACATGAACAAATACAATGACGGGTCGCCATTGCTCTCCATACACAAATGATCAAATACAATGGAGAGTCCGACTGCCATGCAAATGAGCCAAGTGCCCTCTCAAGGGTCTGCTCTGTGATATCACACTGATCATACTGATCTTTATGTTATTACAGCGAGGCCCACATACAATGTTCAACACAAAGTGAACGATGTTATAACTTGGGGGGCTAACAAACCAACACCGCCAAATTCGACTGACGTGTGTACAACGTGGGATGCTATGAGGAAATTGAATACTCGTTGTCTGATCATGCATGTGTGTTTATGGTTCGGATAGCGGTTACTTAGCAACTCTCGTTCCGCCTTGGGTTTATTGAATACACTCTATATAAAGTCATCAATATGTCGTTTCCAGTCCTTGGCTGAACTATTGGGTTCAGCTATTTATTTTTTAATAATTCTGTTACCCCATAGCATTAAAAAACTAGTATTTTGATAATTAAAATAGCTGGATGCGGTATGCAGCTGATTGGGGTGGTTACGGTCGTTAAAACCACTAACCATGAAATGAGGATATCGAACTAGTTTGCCCCCAGGGCTTCAAAGAACCACAAACCGCTGAAATATGGATATCCAACTAGTTTTTGCCCTTGAGGGCTACAAAGAACCGCTAACCGTGAAATATGGATATCCAACTAGTTTGCCCCACAGGGCTACAAAGAACCGCTAACCGCGAAATATGGATATCCAACTAGTTTGCCCTTCAGAGCTTCAAAAACCACTCACCCGAAATATGGATATCCAACTAGTTTTACCGCAGGGCTACAAAGTACCATTAACCGCGAAATATGGATATCCAACTAGTTCACCTCGCATGGCTACAAAGAACCACTTAGCGCGCAATATTTTTTTACCTCTAAAAAAGAATCAATATCTACCAAAAATCGTTTCAAAAGCGTAAAAAGCGGCCAAAGTTTAAAAATCTTTCCTGTGTGGCTTTTCACCCTTTTTAAACTTGGTCCCATTTATGAAAGTTTCTAAAGACCCATCTGAAGTCATCTATAGGCTACTTGTTGGTTTTCTTAGTTGTCAGTGTTTATTTTGTAGAGCAAATGAATTAATGTTTGTGCGTAATTGAAGTATTTTTCTGTATAGACGTTATAATGTATTTTGTAGCAAATACTCACTTTGTTAAATTCTTCATCGTCATGTGCGATTCTGCCCCTTATGTACAGATGTAGGGCCTATATGTAGCAGGTTGACACACAGTCAATTTGCTAAGTATATATAATACTCTACTACTCTTTATGATCATGCAATATAATAAAACATAAACCTTTAAATGTTTTTGATAATACATACGGTAGCCTACGTCATATTGCACCGCTTTCGAACAGTCTTAAACCTATAAGAGTACATTGTTGCATGTAAAAATTAGGACTCATTCTTCATGTTATTACTACTTTACTAAATGGGACCAAGTTTAAAAAAGGGTGAAAAGCCACACAGGAAAGATTTTTTAAACTTTGGCCGCTTTTTACGTTTTGAAACGATTTTTGGTAGATTTGTATTTTATTGCATGCCCAATTCTGTACATGTACTTGCATAGCAGTAGTGCATTGTTGAATTTAGTGCTATATTCAGTAGATAGCAATTAAAAGGGCATTTTGTGATCCACAGCCTCATCCCCCCCACTTTTCTCCAAAAAAGTTGAGATTTTTATACCACTGGAAACCTCTGGCTACATAATGTTTATGTACCACAAATTTCTTGCAGATTAATTCGTTTAGCAAAAGTATAGCCAAATTTGAATTTCGTTCTGGTATACCATTAACACACAGTAATACACTAAATCATGCATAACTCGCAAACGCAAAATCAGAATCAACTGAAATTTTGGGAATAAGCTGTTTTCGTGGATATCTACTGAAAAAAGAGGATGCTAGGATCACGAAATCCTCCTTTAATGAATATAAGTTGTATCTACTAAATTGATTTCTAATATAGCAACAGGTGCTTGTTGAATAATTTTATTAAATGCCAGCTATTTGTTGTGCACTGTTGGATAAAAGTTTGTATCTTTCAATGACAGCAAATGCAGTGCTGAATGAATATGTGACCATCCGCCACAACTGAGCCCAGATGTCGCCAGTGCCACTATTGAGATATGCTCCATTGAACTTAACAATAAACAATAGGAAACAAAGGATTTATTGACTGTTTTATTGATTTTTCACTACTTAAATGTCAAGTAGTAGTACTATAGACATGATATACATCATTTTAAAGCTAATTTGAAGCAGAATATTTTGGTTGAATATCTCAAAAATGATGTTTGGCGACTTCAGGGCTCAGTTGTGCTGGATGGTCACATATACATTTGTATCTACAAAAGACAGCAAATACAATGCTGAATGTATTGCTATATGTGATAGATAAAAAAAAATGAAATTGTAGTTGCTATCTACTGAAGATAGCATTGATACCTAATATTGAATACATTGTAGGATTCCATTACAAGCAGTGTGTGGTATTGATGTTGCTATCTACTGAAGATAGCATTGATACCTAATATTGAATACATTGTAGGATTCCATTGCAAGTTGTATGTGACATTGAAGTTGATATCTACTGAAGATAGCATTGATACCTAATATTGAATACATTGTAGGATTCCATTGCAAGTTGTATGTGGCATTGAAGTTGCTATCTACTGAAGATAGCATTGATACCTAATATTGAATACATTTTAGGATTCCATTGCAAGTTGTATGTGACATTGAAGTTGATATCTACTGAAGATAGCATTGATACCTAATATTGAATACATTGTAGGATTCCATTGCAAGCAGTATGTGGCATTGTAGTTGCTATCTACTGAAGATAGCATTGATACCTAATATTGAATACATTGTAGGATTCCATTGCAAACAGTATGTAGCATTGAAGTTGCTATCTACTGAAGATAGCATTGATACCTAATATTGAATACATTGTAGGATTCCATTGCAAGCAGTATGTGGCATTGAAGTTGCTATCTACTGAAGATAGCATTGATACCTAATATTGAATACATTGTAGGATTCCATTGCAAGCAGTATGTGGCATTGAAGTTGCTATCTACTGATGATAGCATTGATACCTAATATTGAATACATTGTAAGATTCCATTGCAAGCAGTATGTGGCATTGAAGTTGCTATCTACTGAAGATAGCATTGATACCTAATATTGAATACATTGTAAGATTCCATTGCAAGCAGTATGTGGCATTGAAGTTGCTATCTACTGAAGATAGCATTGATACCTAATATTGAATACATTGTAGGATTCCATTGCAAGCAGTATGTGGCATTGAAGTTGCTATCTACTGAAGATAGCATTGATACCTAATATTGAATACATTGTAGGATTCCATTGCAAGCAGTATGTGGCATTGAAGTTGCTATCTACTGAAGATAGCATTGATACCTAATATTGAATACATTGTAGGATTCCATTTCAAGCAGTATGTGGCATTGAAGTTGCTATCTACTGAAGATAGCATTGATACCTAATATTGAATACATTGTAGGATTCCATTTCAAGCAGTATGTGGCATTGAAGTTGCTATCTACTGAAGATAGCATTGATACCTAATATTGAATACATTGTAGGATTCCATTTCAAGCAGTATGTGGCATTGAAGTTGCTATCTACTGAAGATAGCATTGATACCTAATATTGAATACATTGCAGGATTCCATTGAAAGTTGTACTATGTGGCATTGAAGTGATGTCTGCCGAGTGTAGTCCAACCAGTAGGACCTTTTTTCTTACTTACCAGACTATACTCAGCTCAGACTAGGATCACTATCTCACATGTGTGAAAATAATAATAGTGTGTCACACTGGTGCACCAAATAGCTTCATTTGGACTCTTATTTTGGAAATTTTTCCATAGCTGAGGGGGGACCCCTCACACACACCTTGCATTGTGCAAGTGTGACAGGTGGTGTTAATGTGCCAAATACACATTTTTAATCAACTTCATTCTTTTAGACTATAAAGTTGACAGCCCTGGTTTTGGTCACATAATTTAAACACTCTATTAATGTATAGCTATCCCAGCAAACACAAAAACGTTTTAAAAACGTTTTATATAAGTTATATTTTGGCTTTTGGTTTAGGTAAAAACATTTTAATAACATTAAAATGTCGGGTTATATAAAGGTCATGATAACGTTTTAAAACGTTTTGTATGAAAACACACTACAACAATATTTTTAAATGTTTTCAAAAAATGTTATTGTAAACTATTTTTGCAAACATCTTTGCCAAATATTGTGTCAATACTTAAATAACATTATGTTAAAATATTTGAACCCAGCAAACACAGAAATGTTCTTAAAATGTTTTTTCAAAACCTTTTAATAACATTTAAATGTCGGGTTATATAAAGGTCATGAAAACGTTTTTAAAAGCGTTATTGAAAATATTTTGGGCAAATATTTTTCATGCGAAATATTTTTTCAACCCCAAAATAACATTCTGTTTAGAATGTTTTGTATCAAGTTTTCAAGAATGTTTTTGGAATGTTATTAAAACGTTTTATACCCTTTATATAAACTGACATTCAAACGTTTTCTGAAAAACATTTTGTGTTTGCTGAGCAGTAGATTATCAAAAAATGTTTTTTAAGGTTATGAAAACGTTTTATACTCTTAATATACCCTTTATATAACCCGACATTTTAACGTTTTCTGACAACCTTTTATAACCTTTTGCGAATGATGTCAAAAACGTTTTGTGTTTGCTGGGTATGTATACATACAGATCAAGAGATCTATGAGATGATATTTTTGTAGGATTGTTGATAATCACCTTGTATAAACTCTTCTCGACCTCAGTAGTTAGCTCACTCCCCTTTTGACAGACCGAAGTGACAAATAAAGCCATATTATGCCCATGTATGGTCAAAAGCAAGACAGTATTGCCACCCCGGGGTGTGATAGTTATAATGGGAGTGGATTGTGAGTAGCTGGGATATAAGCACTGATTGCATGACACCCCGATACCAGTGCTGCTGGAGAGCGAGAGACACAGTCTGCTAGAGAGTGAGGGACACAGGTGGATTAGTTGGGAAACCTACACATTCATTGACTGACACAGAGTTGCAAAGGTGGAACACTAGGAAAAGTGTTGGATGAGATTGTTGGTGAGTACATGCATTATATTTATGATTTTATAGCTTTTTATCAGGCTGAGTTTTGGTCTATGCTAGGGAAAGTGAGAGATATTTACTAGATTGGTAGCCTATTAATATTTAAAAATTGTAACCTTTGAATATTGCCTGAAATATACAGAATGAATTGTTGGAATTTGATTTTGAACAGCTATAGCTATTTTTTTACAGGAGTAACCAACTCGTCTGTTGTACGCATTTGATGAACACATAAATGTTTTAGTGAATTGGGCTATTCCAGTTGAAATCCACACTACCCCTGTGGAAGATTTTGGAAATATCTTCCACAGGGGTAGTGTGGATTTCAAATGTAGTTGGTCAGGGTTAATCATTTTGTACCCTATACTATGACTTTACCATATCTTCCACAACTGGAGTGAGTATATCAAATGGAAGTTTACCCATTTCTCTATTCTATTCAAAATTAATACTCCCTCTGTGGAAGACTTTAACTAAATCTTACACAGGGGTAGTGTGAATTTTAAATGGAATAGCCCTTTGCAGTAAAATGTTAAACAATCAAATTAGATGTTTAGTTTTATAAGAAACCATCTTTACTTTTAAGAAATTATGTGTTACATTGTAAGTAATATTAATAATGAAAAACAACCAGGATTTTCAGGACAGATTGTTATAGAAGGAAACATGGGAGACATTCTAGGGAACAGATAAATAACAATTCCTGGCATGATTATAATATAGGCTATATTAACGTTGAATAATTAGAGTACTGATTACATACATGGTAGCTAGTCATAATTATGGTGACAGTCATAGTGAAATGAGTGGCGATGCTACATTCCCAAAAGAGATGTGGTCTATGTTTCCTTTTTGCAAAAAAACAAAAACAAAAAAACACACGTTGGAGTCAACATAACCAAATTTAAACAAGTTACGATTAGTACCAATGTATCTATGAATAATTCTGAATTGAAAATATCAGTTGAGTTAATCGTCGATAAGTTTCTTAGTGCAATATTTTAGATAAAGTCAGAAATATATCTAATTTGTCTTTCAGTTTCTTACATTTGTAGAATTTGTGAACAGTTAAAGAATGTAAAATAGTTTGGTGGACATGAAATGTGATGATAAAGTATTCATGTGTTGATTATGCGTGATATAAAATTGGATTGATTGAGCCCATATTATTGGTTGTGCTATAAGTTTTAAAACATTATGTTGTACATTGATTTCTGTGTTCAGGTGAACTCCCTATTACAGTGGCTGAATCAAACAAACCAAGTCTGTGGGACGGCATGGCAGATGAAGAATCCGCTGCACTGGTCATTGATAATGGCTCTGGCATGTGTAAGGCTGGCTTTGCTGGGGATGATGCCCCACGATGTGTATTCCCTTCCATAGTGGGCAGGCCTAGACACCAGGTAGGCTCAACACATTTTGTTGGTTGGTTTCAATTTGTTTGTTTGGTGATTGTTTGTTTTTGTTTAGGCCTATATAGTTACCAACTCATTTCCACAGGAAAATAGAAAGCTCAGAAATTGCAAATAGGTTGTCTTGTTAAAATCTTGAGAGATCTGCATGCAGTCTAACCACCAACTAGTGAGTTACAGACCTATTCAGTGATCCTAGCAAAGGTGTAAAAAATAAGATTGTTTTTTATTTGCCTGAAAACAGAGGGTAAGTCATTAAAATTGTCATTAGTTACTTTTGAAATGAAATATTTGGCAAAAAAATGTGGAAAACGGCAGTATTGGCAAAGTTAAAGCCCCATTCAAATATATGTAGCTAATTTCTCTACTTAAAGGGCATTTCGTGATCCACGGCCTCATCCCCCCACTTTTCTCAAAAAAAGTTGAGATTTTACCACTGGAAACCTGTGGCTACATAATGTTTATGTACAAAAAAATTCTTGTAGATTAATTTGTTTAGTAAGAATATCACCTTCAACATGGCGTATGGAGCAGTTTAATACACATAATCATGGATAACTCGCAATCACAAAATCGGAACAAACTGAAATTTTAGGAATAAGTTTTTCTCGTGGATATCTATTGAAAAATGTCATAAAAAGAGGATGCTAGGATCACGAAATACTCTTTTAATAATAATAATATCTCTAAAATGTGTGACCTGATTGACAATCACACCCTCTACTCCCATCAACACACACTTTACCCCATCAAAATGCAGATTTTGGTATAAGGTGAAAGCTCATGTTTTCTCATAACTCAAGCGAAATTTTAGGTCTGGAATATGTTTAGTTTCCTCCAAAAATCTGGAACAGATTGTTCATTGTTTTTTCGCAAAATTACAAAAAGGCTCCAAAATTGAGTAAATGTAATTTTGAGCAATCAAAATTGGATGTGTTCTCGGAATCTGGTTTTTTTTAGCATTTTGCTGAAGGGGTTTATTCAATTTTTTTGTAACCTTTCAATTCTGAATTTTCCCTCTAGTGGTATACCATATTGCCCAGGGGGTAATTGTTTTTATTTTGGAAGACTTTTTTTTAACAATGTGTGTCTTAATTACTGAAGTAATTGGTCTTTTTTGGCGATCTTCAAATGATGCAATGCTTACATGAAGTTTCAATGAAGTCAGATATATATAGTCCCCATCACCCCCCAAAAAAAATATCAGGTATGATTTACAGATGTATGGTTAATAATGCCCTCCATAATAAATGCAAGAGACTTTGGGGTATATGCATGGTCATTTGAACAGTTAGTTAGACGCAAGTGACCATGCATATACCCCAAAGTCACTTACATTTTCTTATGGAAGGCAGAATTAACCGTCCATTTGTTACCGAAATGAGTAACATGTAATTGAGAAAACAAATGGACATAGCTAGTTCTGGCTCTAAGCCCTCGATATATGCACTTCAGTCCGTTCTCGAATCAAAGGACCCCTCGGGATAGATATTTAAGAGCCCTTCTCAACTGAAACTGGTATTCCCTTTTAAAGGGAATTTTTATTTCTTGTGATTTTCTTTATTAGGGAGGTGCCAAAAAATTCTTGTAGAGCCCAACTTGTTCTGTACACGAGATCCATCTTGGCAAAAATTAGATGTTGAAACAGAGAGTAATGTAATGTAGTTTTTGTTCTTCAGAATGGTAAAATTCATGACCTAAAAACTAACATAGACCTTTCTTTTCAAAACAGGGTGTAATGGTTGGTATGGGTCAAAAGGAAAGCTATGTTGGAGATGAAGCCCAGAGTAAGCGAGGAATCTTAACTCTGAAGTACCCCATAGAACACGGCATCGTTACTAACTGGGATGATATGGAAGGCATATGGCACCATACATTCTATAATGAGCTGCGTGTAGCCCCTGAAGATCATCCTATACTGCTGACTGAGGCTCCTATGAATCCTAAAGGCAATAGGGAAAAGATGACCCAGGTATGTGAACATATAGTGTATTACATATAATGATCTAAATTGTGGTGTAACAATCCACTCCCTGAAAAACATGCGAGCCTAAGGCAAGCACCTCGCCAATTTTCCGGGAATTCCGGGGGTGCAAGGGAGCTTCTCCGGGGAATATAGGCTGCAGGGTATCACCCCTTCCAAGAAAAAAAAAAAAAACAATTGATTTTTTTAATTTACATTCGAATTTTTTAGGCCACATTTCCGGAATTCTGGGAATTTCCGGAAGACTTACATCTCTGTAAAATGTGGTATGATCAAGCAAAATCAGGAAGTCGGACATATTCAATTTTCAGTTTCTTATAGGATAAACAGCATTTTGCAAAGCTTCCATTCAATTAGGAAACAAAAGTTTAGCTATATCTCAAAATCAATATTTCTGATTGCCGACTGATTTTGCTTGATAACATCACAAATATAGATCTTGTCATAAGCTGTAAGCGCATTGGAATAGCAGCTGCCCCCTCCTTGAGAAGTCTCCCCTTCCCAAATCAATACTGAAAATACTGTGTAAAAAGATATGCCTTGAGACATGACTTAACCCCCGGAGCACTACCCAGCAAACACAAAAACGTTTTAAAAACATTTTAAATAAGTTATATTTTGGCTTTTGGTTTAGGTATAAACGTTTTAATAACATTAAAATGTCGGGTTATATAAAGGTCATGATAACGTTTTAAAACGTTTTACATGAAAACACACTACAACAATATTCTTTAATGTTTTCAAAAAATGTTATTGTAAACTATTTTTGCAAACATTTTTGCCAAATATTGTGTCAATACTGAAATAACATTATGTTAAAATATTTGAACCCAGCAAACACAAAATGTTCTTAAAATGTTTTTTCAAAACCTTTTAATAACATTTAAATGTCGGGTTATATAAAGGTCATGAAAACGTTTTAAAGCGTTATTGAAAATATTTTGGGCAAACATTTTTCACAAAATATTTTTTCAACCCCAAAATAACATTCTGTTTAGAATGTTTTGTATCAAGTTTTCAAGAATGTTTTTGGAATGTTATTAAAACGTTTTTTATACCCTTTATATAACCCGACATTTAAACGTTTTCTGTAAAACATTTTTGTTTGCTGAGCAGTAGATTATCAAAAATGTTTTTAAGGTTATGAAAACGTTTTATACTCTTAATATACCCTTTATATAACCCGACATTTAAACGCGTTTTCTGACAACCTTTTATAACCTTTTGCGAATTATGTCGAAAACGTTTTGTGTTTGCTGGGTACCTGCCGATCTAACATAACATTGCCTCTGATTGGTCAATTACATGATATCTACATTTTAATCACCAATCAGAAGTTTTGCAAATAATTCACCCCAATTTTTTTGCATGGTGAAGTTATTCTAACAATGTTGCTGATTGGTCCAATTGGTAATGAAAACTCCTTTTTGACCAATAGGCAAGTAGTTCTCATGGGGTTAAAGGTAATCGGTGCTAGAGGCCATTCCAGAGGTGTGTTGCTGCGCAGCCGGAAGATAGTTCTCCATAGAACTTTGTTGAAGAGCAGTGCTGCCGACAAGGGGGGAGGTAACCGCCGGGTGTGTTACCCTGGGGCACAGGGTCCTAGGGGGCCCGTAAAAAGATACTTTAGTATGGGTCCGTAAAAGCAAAGAAAAGGGACCTTGGGGGCCTGTAAAAAGTGAAGAAAAGATACACTGTAATAAGGCATCTTCTTTTCTTTATTATACAGGCCAAGGTCTCTTTTCTTTACTACAGGTCCATTAAGGTATCTCTTCTTTACTTTTTTACATGCCCACTAAGGTCTCTTTTCTTCCTAGATGTATCCAATTTGTATTATTCTTTGCAGATCATGTTTGAGACCTTCAATGCCCCTGCAATGTATGTGGCCATACAAGCTGTACTGTCACTGTATGCATCAGGTCGGACAACTGGTATTGTCCTGGACTCGGGGGATGGCGTCTCACATACCGTACCCATCTATGAAGGGTATGCGTTGCCGCATGCCATCCTGAGGCTTGATTTGGCCGGACGAGATCTCACCGATTATTTGATGAAAATTTTGACTGAACGTGGATACTCATTTACGACAACTGGTAAGTTTGTCTCTTGGAATGGTTCAAAGTTTTGAATATTTTTTAAATAAAGTTGAACATCGTTGGCATTTATGTGTATGTCACGGTTTAAAGCCATAATATGTGATTTGATCCACATGCAGCGATGCCCCGATTTTTCTTGAATTTCTACTTTCATGTCCAATTGTGTACTAAAATACCATGTTAAGTCTGAAGTACTTTAATTACAGTAAAACAGCCTCATTTGCCGGGCTCATTTGCATGTTAAACATACTAATTATAAACACAGAGGGCAAATTACAAAGCACATTGAAAAACTATGTTTTAATCATCCAAAAATTAGTGCTGTATTTTTTTTGAAATTTGGAGAGTAAGTACTGGAGTGATCTTGTTAATAAGTTAATCATTATTTTTTATTTACAGCGGAGCGCGAAATTGTACGAGATGTGAAAGAGAAATTATGTTATGTCGCCCTCAACTTTGAACAAGAGATGGTGATCGCAGCAACAAGTTCTGCCGTTGAAAAGAGTTACGAGCTGCCAGATGGTCAGGTGATCACCATCGGTAACGAAAGATTCCGCTGCCCTGAAGCCATCTTTCAACCAGCCATGCTGGGTCTGGAGGCTTGCGGCATCCAAGAAACGACCTTCGCTAGCATCATGAAATGCGATGTTGATATCCGTAAAGATCTCTATGCCAACATCGTTCTATCAGGAGGGTCGTCCATGTTTCCTGGCATCGCAGAACGCATGCAGAAGGAAATCACCACATTAGCGCCTCCACTATGAAGATTAAAGTTATAGCGCCACCAGAGAGGAAGTATTCTGTATGGATCGGTGGGTCAATCTTAGCTTCGTTATCAACCTTCCAACAGATGTGGATAAGCAAGCAGGAGTATGATGAAACTGGTCCTGCCATCGTACATCGCAAGTGTTTCTAGATCATATCCAACTCCAATACCACTTGACAAAAGAAAGTGTTTCTAGATCATATCCAACTCCAAAGCCACTTGACAAAAGGATCTTAGATCCTCTCCCACCTGCTGTACAGTACTTACATGATTGTGTTATCAATTGACCTTTTCGGTAAATCCTATAAGCCTTTGCGAGTACACCTGAGATGTCGTCATTTGACATCATACCGACCTGCGCCGATGCGTACATCATTTATCAAACATTCTGTGCATTACAAGTCGGTGTGATGTCAAATGACGACATCTCAGGTATACTCACAAAGGCTTATGGGATTTACCGAAAAAGGCCAATTGCTTTCCTTTTCAAGTATTTCTAGATGATTTTTCATGTGTTTCTAGACTAAATCATACTTTTTGGTCATTTCTCTATAATTATGTACCTTACTGTTTTTGTGAAACTACCGTAGATACATTAGCTAATGCTACCCAGCTGTCTTTATCTGTATATTCTGATAGCTTAGCATATTCAATGTAATTTCTATAAAGTATTTTAATGTTTCATAAAACTTTTCATAATTAAAACATCAGAGAGGCCACTTTTGAAATTTCCTTACTTCAGACAATTTGCTTAGAATATATTGTACAAAAGTGCAGACAAAAATGCATTTTCAGGATTATTTTAGGCATTTCAGGTTTTTTTTATAACACCAAGTTTTGGTTTATTTTTTACTAACAAATCACAATATATATAAGGAATATAATGGAAAAGTGTTTTATTTGAAAGTGGCATCTCTGGAACTTGAACCTGAAGTAAAACTTATCGACTTCCCTAGAAGTTAACGTGTCTATCTAAGAATGCTTTGTTTGCTTCAGGTGAATCACTGGAGAATGAGTCGGACTATAAATAAGTCAAATAAACATCAATTCATCAATTTTGGTTTCATAATCATGTTATTTTAATATTTGCACAGAAAATAAGTGAAAGTAATAATATTGATTTCAGATACTAAAAACAATGTTAGAAAGTATTGTATACATGCCTTACCAACCCTGGATACCATTCTTACTCTAATTCTAACCATTGGCCTATTCCATTTGAAATCCACACTACCCCTGTGGAAGATTTTGGAAATATCTTCCACAGGGGGAGTATGAATTCCAAATGGAATTAACACATTAGCAGCTCCATTTGAAACCCACCCTCCCTCTGGGAAAGATTCAGGTTGAATCATTCTCAGAGGGTGTATGAAATTCAAATGGAGCTGCCTAATGGGCTTATTTCATTTGAAATTCATACTCCCTCTGTGGCAGATATTTACAAAATCTTCCACAGGGGTAGTGTGGATTTTATATGGAACAGCCCATTGTATCATAAACCAAATTACCATCAACAGACTACAGTGTGAATGCTAATCTATTATAATATTGCCAAAACATTTCAGGAACAAAAAAAAACATGAAAAATAAATAAACAAAAAATCCAAACCAAAAACAACCCCATAAGTCTGGCGTAATACTTTTGTCTCAAACACAGAGCAATGTTTTCATCCTTGAAAAGCTATGCATTACAGGTTTGACTTTTTGAGTTGCAATTGGCCCAATGTTTTCTTCCACATATGTCTTCACATTTTATCTTGACAACGAAAGAAACAAGAAAGATAAACACCAACAAACAAACCAAATCAAATAATAATTTTAAAATTGTAAATTTAGAGTTGAGGCATGTTGGTTTCTAAAGCCGACTTTTTTGTTAACCAAGAAAGCTTTTTCCATATATTGATATGTGATAAAGAGAATAAAAAGCTAATTTATTAAGTTGAATTTCAAATGGGTGATTCCATTTGAAATCTACACCCTCTGTGTGAAAGATTAAGGTCATGTCTTCCACAGGGGTGTATGGATTTCAACTGGAATAGCCCATGATTGTAAGTATATCCTCATCTAAAAATAACAGAAACACCTTATAACCTTTATTAAACTTACTTACTTTTGGTAATTAATTCTTATTTTTACAATTACATGAATGTGTACAATTAATAAAAGTAAATAACGATGATTTTATATAATGAAAACTATTTAAGGCACTTTTTGTGTTTGAATCAAAAGTTTTTTCAGTATTCTGAAAAGAATGTGATAACATTTCAGATTGTTTCTAAAATTACTATATAAACTAATTTAAGAAAAAAATATATACGAATGTATGTATAGTACATGGATGATTCTTCCCAAAATATGTGAACACAAGGTTATGCGTACCTGTCACGCATGAGAGCGCAAAATTTATCATGCCTGGAACTCATGCATAAACATGCACTCTCTTGTGTTGGAGGTAGCAGCTAAACATTACCACTTTATTCTTAACAGTAAAATCACTGATTTCTTGTACAGTGAGTGGCAATGACAAACATACATTCTAAATGAAATAATCATGTGAATTAGACAGCTTTAGCTTGTTTTCATTGTTGAAAGGGATTTAATCATGTTTTACTGTTGTTCATCACCGATTAACAACTCGCGCCCGGCACGGACCACACATCATTATTAATCGATGACAAACAACTGTGAAACATGATTGAATCCCTAAGTGAAGAAATAATGATGGTATACTATATTCCGCTTATAATTGGTGAATACTCATAACATGGATTTATGTACGTAGAATCATTACAACGGGGAGTGGGGAGTGCTTATGTAAATTTACGCAAGTGGGAGTTGGGAATTTAATGATGCGTGCAGTAAAACCAAATAATTTTCGCCTATTATAAACTGAAGTACAGTGGGGGACTTTATTCTAAAGCTGAATTTACACTCAGTCGCCAATGTGATGCACTCTTTTGAAAATAGATGGGTTATCATATCAATGCTTTTGCATTTACACTGATCATAAAATAGCATTGATAAACAGAAGTAAGCAAAGAGGATGTGTGCAATTCTTTTTTTCTGCAAATGCGATCAAGTATAAGTTCAGCTTAAAGCTACATTCCTGAATGCTAATATAACTTAATAAAACCGTGCAGTAAATGAATCAACACCCACAACTTGGAGAGTAAATTTCTCCGTATTAAAAGCAATAACATCTGATGAAAAATTATTATTAATTGTTTGTAGCATTTTTGTTATGACTGTGAGTGTCAGTAAATAATACTTAAAGTGTAGATGTATACAGTATATAATAACACATAAATTTCAAAAAGTACAAACATATCAAACATTTAGTAATATTTTCAAAATATATATACATTAAATGTAAGTATACAGCACCAAGAAGTCAAAACTATGCATAGAATATCACAAAATACAAAACGGATAAAAAACAAGTCGCCACACACAATCTGGTCTATGTACCGTTGACCTATGCGGCATGTACATTTAGACCTAATCTAGAGAATCAAATATACTTACTATTACTGGATTGCCATGCATATTGGCTATTCCAATTAAAATCCTCACTACCCATGTGGAAGATTTTGGAAATATCTTCCACATGGGGGAGTATGAATTTCAAATGGAATGAACACATTAGGCAGCTCCATTTGAATTTCATACACCCTCTGAGAAAGATTCAAACTGAATCTTCCACTGAGGGAAAGAGAGTTTCAAATGGAGCTGCTAATGTGTTCATTCCATTTGAAATTTAAACTCCCCCTGTGGAAGATATTTCCAAAACCTTCCACAAGGGGAGTGTGGATTTTAAATGAAATAGTTTATTGAGGTATCAAATAGTGTACCTCAAGCATGTCTTAGTGAAAGCCATGCAAGGATGAAGGATGCTTAAGGGGGTACTACACCCCTGGCAAATTTTTTGCCTATTTTTGCATTTTTCTCAAAAATTATAGCGCATTAGTGACAAGTAAGATATGTATATTATAGGGGCAAGGACTACAACTACTGCACTGTAAATTTTATTTCAGCACAGACAACAGTTGTGGAGTTACAGTCAAAAATGAGGGAAAACCAATATTTGATCAATAAATCAATAACTACTTGCCTTGAGTTGCTGAATTTACAGTGCAGTAGTTGTAGTCCTTACCCCTATAATATACATATCTTACTTGTCACCAACGCTATAATTTTGAGAAAAATGCAAAAATAGGCAAAAAATTTGCCAGGAGTGTACCCCCTTAAGCTCAGAAGGCAATTTTTGTTGCAATATTACATAGCGTATTTACAAAATTTGCACTAATAAAAATAGAACATAGTCCTAATGCTGGTTTCACACTTTCCTGCTGCTTGCCGCTTTGACTACGATTTTGTTTCACTGTGCAGTTGCACTAGAAACGCTAGTGGTGACCAGCAGCAAGCCGATATTTCTATCACTCCACCGCTTTCCCCAAGCGGCAGCATCACTAGAAGTTCAATTCAAGTCAAATCGGGAGCGGTGCCGCTCTGACGTTTGAGAACAAAATGTGATTTTTGGCCGTGTTGAGTGGTAACATTTGCTTTCATATAGTCATGCTGCTGTCGCTCAGAGGTGTGGCACTCTGGTTGCAGAATAGATCATGCGGCACAATCAGTGTCACGTCGCTCAGCGGCAGAAAGTATGACACCAGCATAATTTGACATTGTCATTTTCAAAGAGACCTTTTAGTGATAGAGTGATGTGAAGTATTCATTATACCCGCATGCGAAGCATGAACGGGTATATTGCCATTCTATGGTTTCTTCTCCTTCTCCTCCTCTTCCTTCTCCATCAAACACAACATTCTGTCAAGGCTAGCGCTAAAACTACAAAGTCCACAGGGCCCATATGTGGTACACTTATGGGCCCTACCCCGTAGACTTATCCTTTGCCCATCTTGGCCCCAGAGGTCAAAGGTCACGGGCCCCAGGGGCCCAAATGTAAAAATACAAAGTATGCCGTTTCTCATCAAATGAAGCAGCCTCAGGGCCCTGAGTTGGTACACTGATAGCCCCAGGGTACTCTATATATACAAGTATACATGAGCCCCATATGTCATATATTATGGGCCCCAGGGCCCCAAATGTTAAAATAAGGGGCAACAGATTGACAGGGCTAGCGCTAAAACTACAAGGGCCCCAGGGCCCATATGTGGTACACTTATGGGCCCTACCCGTAGATTTATCCTTTGCACATCTTGGCCCCAGAGGTCAAAGGTCACGGGCCCCAGGGGCCCAAATGTAAAAATACAAAGCATGCTGTTTCTCATTAAATGAAGCAACCTCAGGGTCCTGAGTTGGTATACTGATAGATCCAGGGGTACTCTATATATACAAGTATACATGAGCTCCACATGTCATATATTATTATGGGCCCCAGGGCCCCAAATGTTAAAATAAGGGGCAACAGATTGACAAGGCTAGCTAAAACACTACAAGGGCACTAGGGCTCATATGTGGCACATGTATGGGCCCTAAGTTGTAAATGTGCCTTTTGCCCATTTTGGCCCCAGATGGTTTAGGCTAGGGCCCCAGAGGCCCAAATGTTAAAACAAAGGGCCCGTCGTTTCTCAGCAAATAAAGTAGCTACAGGGTTTAGATTTGGTACACTAATAGGTCTTCAGCATTATATTATTATATGTATACATGAACCCCACGTGTCACATAATATGGGCCCCAGGGCCTCAAACGCTAAAACATAGGGCCGGCCGTTACTCAGTAAATAAAGCAGCTACAATGTCCAGCTTGAGTCTGCTGATAGCACTTGAGAATTATATTTCAACATATGCACATGAGCCCCATAAGTCAAATATTATGGGCCCCAGGGCCCCAAATGTTAAAGCAAAGGGCCGGCCGTTTTTCATCAAATAAAGCAGCTCTAAAGCTCAAGAGTTTGTACACAGATTGCACCTGAGAAATATTGTTATATGTACATACGAGACCCATATGTCACAAAATATGGGCCCCAGGGCCCCAAGCGCTAACACATAGGGCCGGCCGTTACTCAGTAAATAAAGCAGCTACAGTGCCCAGCTTAAGTCTACTGATAGCACTTGAGAATTATACTTCAACATGTGTACATGAGCCCCATAAGTCAAATATTATGGGCCCAGGGCCCCAAATGTTAAAACAAAGGGCCGGCCGTTTCTCATCAAATAAAGCAGCTTCAGGGCTCAGAGTTTGTACACAGATTACACCTGAGAATTATATTGTTAATAACACCCACCCCACCCCATTCACAGAAACAATAGCGTAATTATAATAATATAGATGACAGAAACGTTAAGGGATCTAAAATGAGCGTTTATTGCGTTTCGACAGTATTTTTTGTAGGACATGAGAGCACCTCAGACCTATCGAATTGCACTCTGAATCTGAAGCATGTCTTTCTGATATCAAATAATTTTCATTTTTGAAAATCACAATATAATACAAATTTTATGACAAATTATAAAATTTGATATTTTTCAAATTTTTGATATATAACAGTCCTCGAAGTAAATTATATAAATCTAATGATATATTCTTAAAGTGTATGTAGCAGGGAGGAAAAGCCGATGGTCAATTGAAAATTTTGACCTTTCATATTGAAGATATGGATTTTTTCCCAAAAGACCTATTTTTTTTGGTGTTTTGGGAAAAAAAATCCATATCTTCAATCTTAAAGGTCAAAATTTTCAATTGATCGTCGGTTTTTCATCCCACCTACATACACTTTAAGTATAAATCATCAGATTTATAAAGTTTACTTCAAGTACTGTTAAATATCAAAAATATCAATTTTAATGATTTGCCATAAAATGTGTATTAAATTGCGAATTTCAAAAATGAAAATTATTTGATATCAGAATGACATTCTTCGTATTCAGAATGCAATTCGATATGTCTGATGTGCTCTGATGTCCCAAAATAAATACTGTCCAAACGTTCATACCCCAGCCCTTAAGGCTGTTCCAGTTAAATTACATACCCATTGGCTGTTCTATTTAATTTACATACTCCCTCTGAAATGGCTGTTCCATTTAATTTACATACTACTTCTGGAATAGCTTTCCCTTAATCAAATTGCATTATTATAGATGATGATAATTGGAAATACCACGTGTGAAGCGTTAAGGCTGTTCCATTCAAATAACATACCTTTGGCTGTTCCATTTAATTTACATACTCCCTCTGAAATGATTCCAAAATAGCTGTTCCATTTAATTTACATACTCCCTCTGGAATAGCTTTCCCCTAATCAAATTGCATATTGTGAATTTCAATCTATCAAATTGCATAGCTTCACTGTGAATTAGAGAGACTGACAACAGCAACCTAAGTCCTCAGCAAATAAGGACTGTAAGTTTGTGTAAATCGATAACATGCTTGGTATAGCCGTATTTGTGTACAAATATATAGCCTTCTAGTTCCATTCTGTAATTCATTGTTCAACTCCGACACATGGATTTTATATTGCTTGTCAACTCGTGATTGGTATTGACTACAAAATATGTCTCTGTATTTAAGAAAGCATTCAGATTGTGCCGCCTTTACATGCGAGCATATTAGGCTGTGACATGCGTGCATATTAGGCTGTGATTTCAAGAATGTACATACATTGCAAGGGTACTCAACCTAAAACACACTGTTACATCACTACCAATCTTAAGATAATAAGCAGTACAGTGTTACTCTGGTATGAATGTTGTTGATACTGGCAATACACATACAAAACCAGAGAATTTGTATAACTTATAATAAACCACTTTTCACTTGATTCACCACAGGTGGGCCACAAGCAATCACATTTTGAATGCATTTCACTGATCACACAATGTACTCCTATATAATGAGACTTCCTTTGTCACACCATTTGTTACCACACATGTATGCACACCAAGCTGATGTATATTCCAACATGCAGCTAAAGGAACTACCGTAAAACCCCGTCTACAAGCATATAGTGTGCTTCTGATGAAAGCTACATTAATCCAGTCGCCATTATGGAGTTTGAGCAAATAAATTACGGATCCAAGCATATACAAACAAGTATTATTTTAAGACCGATCTATTGTATTGGTATATTAACGCTTGCTTCAAATTAATTAAGCTTTTATAAAAAACACTATATATGTTTGTAGACGGGGTTTTACGGTATGTTACAGATTAATTTACAATTTGAAAATATTACTTTCTATTTTCCATAAATATACAAAAATACAAGTATTTGGAAATATATTTGAGCACCCAATACATTTACACAAAAGTTTTAAAACAACTTCAACATTTTTAGGCACTTAACACTGATTTATACCAGGGGGTATTGGGTTAAAGGGGAACACAAAGCTTCCAAATCCCCCCAGCATAAATAACAATTGTTCGTTAAATTGTCCTGGAGGGACGATTCTTGGATGACGTCTCATCATGCTTGTGTGGGAGTAGGCGGGACTAGCCGAAAAGTAGGAATCCTAAAAAGGTATAAAAATACACCCTGTCAGTCCAAAACACTGTCAATCCGAACCATTGTCAGTCCAAATTTTTAGGATTAGAGTTAGGGTTCCTAACCCTAACGCTAATGCTAACCCTAATCCTACCCCTAACCCTTGAAATTTGGACTGACATTGGTTTGGACTGACGGTGTTTCGGACTGATGTGGAGACCCCAAAATGACAACATTCAAGTCCAACTTGCTTTCTACTTTGAAGATATTTCATTTTGGGTACCAAAATCATAATGAAAATCCAAGGATACCAATAAAAGAATGTTCAATTCAAATTACAAATCTGTGGAAGCCTCAGATGTTTATTATTTCATCTCTCACCGTTTTTTAATCCTGTTACTGGTCACTTTCAGCACCTCTGGCATAAACATGGGACACCTGAGACTCCAACAAAGACCCCCACCCCACACCCCCTTCCTCGCAGCACCTCTACCAGGCAAATTGTATTTGCCATTTAAACATCAAATAGAGATTCTAATAATTGTAGAGAAACAAATACTACAATTTGCTGTTATATGCCTGGTTATCAGAAACATGTCCATTGATGGATGCATTCAGTCCCTTTTTGAAAGACCCATTACTTAAAAATCATGAAAATATACTAGTAACCAAAGTTCATAGTATCTGATCCAAGTAAATGCACTTACTGTGCATGTTTCAGCAACCACTGTTGCCTTTGTCAACACTTGAAGAGGAGTGACTGCAAATTACTGACAACCAATGCTATGAACTTTGGTTACTAGTTTACTCTACCGATCCTGATGAAATTATTCAATCATCATGAAAATATAGTTTTTATCAAAACTGATATTGATTTCGTAAGAATTTCAGAATTTGTTTTTAACATTATATTACAGCATTATGTTTGTTACAGCAAATATTAGTTCATAATTAATCATCAAAGACAGAAGTTTATACAAGGACGTTCAAAACATTAATGAAAGCGCAGATATATATATATTATTACAAATATATTAAAAAGACTTTAAATATGCTAGCAGCTACAGTAGAAAAGACAGTTGCTTTTTACAATTAGTATATAATGCACATAGTACTGTGCAATGAACAAATTTCAATTAATGAGCTAAAGTTCAAGTGCAGCATTAACCCCAAGAGAACTACCTGCCGATTGGCCAACAAGAAGTTTTCATTATCAATTAGACCAATCAGCAACATTGTTAGAATAATTTCACCACACAAAAAAAATTGGTGTGAATTATTTGCAAAGCTCCATTCTGATTGGTGATTAAAGTGAAAATATCATGTAATTGACCAATTAGAGGCAATGTTATATCGGCAGGTAGTGCTCAGGGGGTTAAGAAATAAAAGGTAATAGAGTATACACAGTATTTTACACCCAAATAATGTATCCAAGGCAGTAAAACATAAATAATGGGTGAGGTGCAGCCGAACCCATTATTTAAATGTTTTTATTGCAAAAGACACATTATTTGGGTATAAAGGATAATGCTACACCCTTTATGTCTATTCTATTACCACAAAATAGTGCGATTTAAAGAGAAAATATAACTTTTTTACCCAAATATTTTAACAAACAATTAACAAGGACTATTTCCCTGTGCAATAGTTTCCCCTATAATCTCATCCCCATAGTATGATGTATAAAGTATGATGTAATGAAACAAATGGCTCCATTTGAATTTCATACACCCTCTGCAAAAGATTGAAAAAACTGAATCTTCTACAGAGGGAGAATGAGTTTCAAATCGAGCTGCATAATGTGTTCATTCCCCCAGTGGAAGATATTTCCCTGGGATATTTCCAAAATCTTCCACAGGGGTAGTGTGGATTTTAAACGAAATAGCCCAATGTGGCTCAGTAACCACAGATCCTGCTCATAGGGTCTGCGACTTAACCATACTTCTGTATTACAGCATTGGGTATTTATGTAATTGGTCCATCAACATAAAAAATTATCAGTGGCGGCACCAAGAAAATATTTTTTGAGGGGTGGGGGAAAAGTAAATTTCAGCGGGTGCAAAATCAACAAATTTTGCTCAAAGGTGGAATTTTTTGCAATTTTGAGTTTTCACTGATAAAGAGTTGTGACTTGGGGGAATTTACCCCGTGTAGTGCCACTACTGAATATTATATGGTTCATGTTCAATGTCATCAAAATACCTGCAATTCACTTATGACATCATGAAACTTCGAAATAATGAAGTAACCATTGGAACAGATACATTGTATGTAGGGGTGTATGTATACAGATTATAGCACACTGACATTCGTACAGTACAGCAAAGCTGCCACTTACATGAAAACCTAATATCACTCATACATAATTTCTAGGCAGTGCATTAGCTGATAATTCTAGGCAGTACAATAATTGATACCATTCAAGATTTTTACCATCAGCCATGCCGTGTATTACATATACTGTATTCGTTCCATTAACTGCCCCACACCGACATTGCTTGGTTAATAATTACTTTGTACAACAGAGACACTAAAATCAATACCTGGGATTGATTTGATATTCATCCGATAAATTTTTAGATACCTGGGTAGAAAATGATGAATAGTAATTTTTTTATTCTAAAGAAGCCATATTTTTTGCTTGCACTTGAATATATGTGTTGAAAGGATATGATAGTTGTTAGCTTGCGTATTGAGAAGAACCGTGCGTACTGAGTTCAAAAACTGACAAAAATTCTGATTTCATATGTGCCGAACTATAGCGCAGTGTAGGCCACTTGGGGAGGCAGTCAAAAAGCAGATGACCCCTTTGCGTATCATGCTCACTCACACACAGAGAGATCAGCCACCAGGCTATTGTCAATAGCCTTAGTCGGATGTCCCTCGGCCCATTATGTGTCTCAAAACTATTAAACAGGTTGGAACAAAATGGCCATGTGTGGCTGTGGATTCAACCTACCATGGCGATTTCTGCCATGAAGATATCGGGGCGATGACACTGTGCGCCCATGCCCCTATAAGCACCCACCCAGCGACTTTACTACACATGATCCTCTATCATTTATACGCAGAATCCATGCATGCAACTACTGGTGTATCAAACACATGCCTCTACACACAAAGTCAATATTCTGGGCCATGTATATGTAATTATGTAAACAATATAAAAAATAAGTGCCCACCCAAAATGACTTTGTTAAGCGCCCTGGGCGGTTAATGGAATGAATACGGTATATACTTCATTAATTTATTCTTATTCATTGATTAGTTAAAAATGGATCACATGACCAAAAATAATTCTACTATCAGTATTCCAATCTGTAAATAGTCCCTCTAAGCAATAAATAGTTCCAGATGATTCTATTCAATGGGACAGTTCACACGCGCGCAACTACCCTATTTGCACATAGAGTGGTTTCGCCCTGCTGTAATTGGTTAGCCTGTTTGATTTTTTTTAATGCAAAATATTTTGGTTGTGCAGTTCACTCAAGATAAAACTGATTGAGTACAAAATTTGAATAATTTTCTTTTGACAAATCAATGAGCAATGAATACATGATATCAATGAAGTATATAAAACAAATATTTGGCCCATTCCGACAAAACCAGGAACAAGTCGCATTTTTGACATTTCATGATTTGAATAAAAAATGTAAGCATGGGGCAATAATCTTCAAAATGATACCAAAATTATATACATAACATCAATACTTTTCAAGATATAGATAATTTTGTCAATGATACCTTGATATTTTCATACCAACTTGCTAGTGTGAGTAATGTGCTAATTAGTTTCCTGCCTTACACAGGATTGAATAGGGATTATCATAGTTCAACTGTCAATTATTGATTAAATAAACCTCTATTTAATAGGTACTTTCAAGGTCAAATACCATGAAATTTAAAAGAATTCCAAAATTTTTTTTATGGGAATGTCATCTTTAAAGGCCTATAACTCAAAAAGATGTCTGGCGACTTGTTCCGGGTTTGTTGGAGCTGGTCATATGTGATGTGATCAAGCAAAATCAGTCGGATGTCAGGAATATTGATTTTGAGATATAGCCAATAATAGTATTCAACATCCTTTGCATTGTATTGTTCTGGGCAACATTAAAATGGCCATATCTCTGGAACCAAAAATCTAATTATGATGGGGTTTTCAGCTAAATAAAGCTCTGAGAATGGCTCATGTAATGAAATTGAAAACTGAATTTTGATTTTGATCGACACCAGACTCATTTTGCTTGATCACATTACATATACTACCTTTATTTGAGGTTCTGGTCCCTCGATAAGATAAGAGATAATCACCTGCTGAAAGTAATTATAATCAAGTTCTTTTATATGCAACATACTCCCCTATACTTGTCATTGGATCATCCAATGCCCGATTCCAGAATGTGGACGGTTTGTTCCTAGCATCTCTGTATCGCTTCACAAATGATGAAAATGATGACACACAGTTACCGATGAAGAAATCCGCTTCACCCATGATGACTAGGTCTATCATTGGTAGATCTGAACTGAGACGATGAACAGACACCTGTCAATCAAATATAAGGTTTATTAGAACAAATTTCAGGGGTTTTAACTTCAACACTACACTATTTTTCGCTCACCTGGAATGTTTTCACTAGCTCGACTAGCGTCTTCAGCAGATGGTGATGCTGTGATGATATATTGTCTACAATCGGCATATCTCTCGCTGCTGACGTCATGTGATTGACAGAATGACGTTATTGTTAAGATGTAGCACCCCCCTCCCATGGGTATCGACAGGTTATCCCAAATAGGATCTATTTCTAGTCCGTGGTCATGATTCAGTCTCGGACTAGAAATAGATCCTATTTGGGATAACCTGCTGATTCATGGGTAGCATTTGGATCCAAGTATTTGGAACATTATGCATATACAGGGAATCATGCAGATGGTGTGCTGCACAGTGCACACCGGGCTGCACGAAGAGAATGCATGCATGTCATTTAGCATGGAGCATGCAGATCAACTGACCTTAGGCCACCTTTTATGCTATTTTTGATTTTGTCACACTGTCCAGCAGCATGGACAACTGTCACAGCTATACATCCTGTGTCCACTGTTCATAAACTACACAGATACGGACTATTCACCAACAGTCAAAGTTCTGTGCTTTGTATGCTGGGAATTCTTGCATATTCATGAGGGCCGATCATGCAATCATGCCAGCATTGCGTGCCTTCGTGTATACACAATAGAGTGTCTTCGCGTTTACGCAAATGACCACAAAAATAAGTGGTATGTATGTAGCAGTTTCGTCTGTTGCACTTCAGGGAACGATCTGTCTTCATTATCGGGTGATGCTGAGACTTTGGCTGTTCATGGTTATAGTCTGTATCTGTTCAGTTTATGCCACTGTTACAAGTCTGCAGTACTGCCCATACCGCAAAAGGTAAGCATGTTGCCTATGGGGGTCGACGATAAGAGGTGCGCTAGTGAACTAAAAATAGCGCAAAAGAGAGATCTTGCGTAAGCACTGACAAGTTGAGTGTTCTCCGTATATGCTCGGATGAGCGATGTCGCCAGGTCTGAATGCTGTACCGCTGTCATCTGAGTACGCTTAGATGACACAGATATTCCAATCTATGTATTTTAAGGCAGTGCCCATACCGCGGAAACATGGCATGTTGCCTCAGGGGATCGACGCTAAGTCAGGTACCGTGTGAGCAACCTCAAAAATAGCGCAAACAACGCGAGCGTACACAAAAGAAAATTCTCGCGTAAGATAAGCGATGTCGCCAGGTCTGTACGGTGTACCGGCGTCAGCTGAATTCGAGTACGCTTAGAGGGCACAGGCATGGACAATTCCAATCTGTGTATTAATAATCTAAGGCAGTGCCAAACCATTTCAAATTTGTAATCGATAAGGTATATTGCTGATAGCGATCGATAGGCATAAGTGATGCATGCTGGGAAGGAAAAGGGCTCAAATTTGCGATCTCGGGTGACAAATTCTATAGCTTTTGAGCCCTTTTCATTCCCAGCATGCATCATGTTTGCCCATCGATCTCGATCAGCAATATACCGTATGCACTTACCTTTAGAGATTTCAAATCTCTCTTAAATTCTTCTTCATATGAATGTTTATCAGTAGCAATAAATAGCTGCTTAGCACCAATTTTCTGCAAGGCATTTCTGGTATGTTCTAGCACATGTTTGACAGATGGGTAGCACATTTCTCTATTAGTTGCTTCTTTGTCTAATTCATGGCACTGTGGTGACGCCATGTACCGTCTGATTCCAGCCACATCTCGGCAAGCTCTTTCCTGAGGAGTAAGGGGAAAATGTGCTATCAACTTGCTAATTCATACAATAATATGTGTAGTGTTAAAATATAATTTACTTTATTCAGGCTTTTCTTCAATTCCCCATGTTCGATTCAGAAGTAAACACTAATACCTCGAATTAAGATCCAATTCTAAAAGATAGTCCATATTACATTAGGCTGTTATATAGATCACTTGACATGTGACATCATTGCACGGCAGTATGCGCACAAATTATGGCAATTTCCATTATTCTTTGCCCTGCAGTGTGCGTACGCATCATAGATTGCTAAGGACACATGCATTTTAAATCGCCCACTACATTTCACATAGTACAAGAACGCCATTGAACAGTGTAGCGGTTCGTTCAAGCATATCGACAGACCAGCCCCTCGTCCTTTGTTGATAAACAATGATGTCAAATGCTCGATCTATAGAGCATCAAGCAAGGACACTCAACTCACCCAATCTATTCCAGTTCTGAGATGGATAGCAACATATTTTTCTCCTTTGAACATCTGATCCATGTACCCTTTAGCTTCAGCAAAGATCCCTGGGGCCCAGTGGAAGTATTGCTGTATTTGTCTATTTACTTCTAGCATTGGGAAAGGGGCTGGGGCACCTCGTAATGCCAGAACAGGATGCTCATCAACAGGGAATCTACAGGGAAAATGAAAAATGAAATGAATTTATGTTTGATATATACCATTTTTGTTTTGTTCTGTGGAAGATTCAGGTTGAATCTTTCTCAGAAGGGGTATGAAATTCAAATGGAGCTGCCTAATATGTTCATTCCATTTGAAATTCATACTCCAAAATCTTCCACAGGGGGATTGTGGATTTTAAATGGAATAGCCCATTGTTACCATGTTTGTTTGGATACTACATGTCAAAAACAGGAAAAGAGAATTGTGTGAAATTTTAACAATCACTTTAACATGTGCATATGTGACACGATCTGGTCCATGGAGGCCAAAGGAGGCATTTCTGAAAATGTTGTTACTATAATTATTACCTTCTACAAACATTAGGCTATCATAATGCCGCTAGTGTCAAGGAAACTATTATGACCCACCTTGATAGCCAAACAAAATTGGGTTAGCAATTTAGTGATATTAAGGCACGCATTGTTAAAAAGTCTTCCAAAATATAATATTACCCCCAGACAATGTGTTATACGCCTTTAGAAGAAAAATTTACGATTGAAAGGGTATAGAAAACCCTGCAGTACATGTGTGTTACCTCTCGTCCCATGCAGCTTTGATCTGTTTATTTTGTGGCAGATTTCCATCCTGTGCATAGATAGGCAATTCAAACTTGAGTGTCTCATCAAAATCAATATGGAAGCCATCCCAAAACGGTCCAAATGGGTTTCCTGTAATGTTGGCAAAATAGAAACAACAAACACTGAACATTTTATCAAAATCCTTTAATACTAGAAACTAGAAAAGGTCATCTTCCCTGGTAAAAAAAAAGCGCAGTGATTTATAGTGCGCTATGCACAGGCACAACTCCTAGACGTTGATCCACAAGCCTCAGCACACTTTACAGGTTGTCGCTGACCACTACGGCCCCACATCATTCCATAAACCATTCAACAACAAATCAGGGACTTTGCTGCTTCATACAGGTGTCTAGGTTTTGAAACCACCAATTTATGACTTGAGGCTCATTTTGTGGGAACAGTTCACTTATGTGACCTGCTCTGACAAAACCAGGAACAAGTTGCATTTTTGACATTTCATGAGATGAATGAAAATGTAAGCCAAAATACCAAAATTATATAAATAGCATCAATACTTATCAAGATATAGATAATTTTGTAAATGACACCTTGATATTTTTGCTAACTTGCTATTCTGAATAATGGGCCAATTAGTTTCCTGTCTTACACAGGTTTAAATAGGGATTATCATAGCTCAACTTCAACTGTTACAGGTCACAGCATAAGCTAAGGCACGTATGCGAAATCGGTGGCAAAATTACAGCATTTTATTGATATTTAGCGACATATATTTGGTTATTAGCTATAACCGAAGGAATATTAATATCATAGTGATCATCAAGGTTGAAATTTTTGTGCAGGAGATTATCTAATAACTGCCTATAATGGAGGAAAATGACAGCTACGCTGGGGCTTTAAACGCCAGTTCTGCTAACATGGCCGACACCAACGCATAACGGTACAAGGTCACAGCCTGTTACACGGCCTGCTGAACAACGGCATAATCACCCGGTAGTGTTCTTTAAGAATAGGGACGTGGTTACGGACATTGAATGGAAAGAAAACAAGTATCTAACAAATGAGGAGGTGTACATAGCTATAAGTAAATCAATCAGACAGGAGTACATTGAAGGCGGACAACGAATTGGCAGTTTATGGCGTCTATATATCAGTGACTTAACATCAAGATGCAAGCTGATGGCAGAGGGTCTGAATATCAGAAGTAAGAATGTTACGATTCATGAAAACAATCCGTACATAATACAACCAGATTCCACGACGGTCCATGTATGTGGCGTGCCCCTGTCGGTGAGTGACAGTTGCATACTCGGTGCTTTGAGAATGGTAGGAGCTGAAATCAGAGGAGAATGTAAGAAAGAACAATTGCGAGTTGGAGGTAAACTAGTCAAGTGCTTAACAGGGAATAGAAGAGTAGAAATAAAGAAACCTAAAGAACCGTTACCCAGATATGTTGCTATACTCGGCTTCAAAGCCAAGTTATACCACCAGGGGCAACCCAAGACAAGCGAAGTAACATGTAGTCACTGTCTACAAAAAGGACACTATGTTGGCACATGTAAGAATGAAATAAAGTGTGCAATCTGCCAAAATGAAGGACATGCAAAAGGGACTTGCCCGGATAAAGTATGCAATATACCAGATGTATACATTGCGCCTACACCAACAGAATCAGAACAAGAAACACAGTTATCACCTTCTGTGTTAAAGACGGCAGAGAACGTGTCAGTTAGTCCAAAGCAACAACAAGGACTTTTAAAACTAAGAGCTGGCAAACTGGAGTTTACTAAGAACCCTAGCATTAGAGACGAGTCTGACTCGTCAGATGATTCATGAGTCAGATGAATCTGTATATGAAGACACAAGTATGAGCGCAGTGACTCCGTCGCCTACTCAGATAGGTGAGAAGAGAAAGCAGAAAAGCAAAAGTAACCATCAAAAGAGAAGGAACAGAGGATCAAGATCAAAAGGAAAAAGAAAGTAGTTGTGTTAAAAGATGTAATGTTGATCAAATGTGAATAAACTCTAATACCTATGAATAGAAATTACGTACACTTTGTATCCCTAAATGTTAGGGGGTTACGAAATAAAGAAAAACGTAACATTTTATATAAGTGGTTAAAAAATCAAGAAACCGATATTTGCTTCCTTCAGGAAACATATCTTGATAAAAACTTGGAAAATATTATATCCAAAGAATGGAACATGGAAATAATTAGTTCTTTTGGAACCAATAGAAGCAAAGGTGTTACAATACTATATAAAAGTAAGCTTGATATTGCAATAGAAAAATATGTGTAACAGATGATGGTAGAAGAATTTTAGTTAATATGTCTATAGAAAATAAGAAATTTACACTGGTTAATTTGTATGCGCCAACAAAAAAGATGCATAAAGATATGTTTTTCAAAAAGACAGTTCACTGGATTAGAAGACATGCAAAATATGCTTTGATTGTTGGAGGCGATTTTAATTGCGTTCAAAATAAAATTAAAGATACTAAAGGTGTCAAAGGAAACTATGAACAATGTAAATAAAAAAAAAAAAATGATTAAGCGTTTGAAGCTTTTAGATATATGGAGAAAAATATGGCCTGAAAAAGGCACTTTACCTGGCGTCAGTTATCACTAGGTATAGCTTCAAGATTAGATTATTGGTTAATTTCTACAAGATTACAAGAATATGTTGAGAAAACTGATATTAGACCCTCCATAAAATCAGATCATAACGCACTCTCATTGAAATTGAAAATTAAAACAATAAAATCAGGTCCTGGTTACTGGAAATTCAATTCATCACTCACTGAAGACCAAAATTACAAACAAGATCTAAGACAGGTAATAAATAAATGCGGAAGGACGGTGAACGACAGCAATTGTCCAAACAACTAATATGGGAGTTGTGTAAAAAAGAAAAATAAGAGATTTCACTATTGATTATTGTAAGAAAAAGTCCAAATGTAAAAACAATCTTTTGGAAAACTTAGAAAAAGATGTTCAACTATTAGAAAATAAAATGGACAAAGATGCTAAAAAATAAAAAAATGAATATATTGAAGCCAAAGCAAAACTAGAAAAAAGATATAAAGAAATTACCAAAGGGCAATTATTAGAGCTAGAGTAAAATGGTATGAAGAGGGTGAAACCAATTCAAAATACTTTATGGGCCTTGAAAAACATAAAGTAGTCAAAAATTCAATTACGGAGCTTAAAGGGGGTAACCCTATTGGTTTTGGATATGGATTGTCTTTAAAATTACATAATAATATCAAATATCTCCCCTTTATGCTGCTTTGTGAAAAAACGAGAGCATTTTCAGCGTAAATGTGAAAAAATAGCCAAATTTGCAATCCAATACCTTGTATACGTGAATTGCATTCTGGGTAGGCATGCAACAACAACAATTCCCGTTCGTATGACGAATGCTGACATGCTGCAATGCCGGCCCGTATTGAGCGGAAAATATTTGTTGTTTTTTTTTTTTTTTGTTTTTAAATACCGTTTCAGAAAAAAAAAAAGGAAACAAAATATATTTCCCCTTGCAATATGTACATTTCAAATGAATATAAAAAAGTTTGGGTTAAAAATGGAGAGGAAAAAAACCTTCCGATACCGGGTTTTGAACCGGGTACCTCTCGGGTAAAAGAACAGCGCGCTAGCCAATTGAGCTATTTCACCAACTGAAATAATTAAGGAATTGTTTTAATTATATACGGCGGACCGTCTCCTCAGCACTTAGCGTAGTCTCCTACACAGCCAGTTTGCGTCGGTCTGACACTCGTCGATCCTCGTGATAGCCTACATACAGTCTGGGCGAGACTACACTTAGCGTAGTTCGCTTTTTCTCTTCCCATGATCCGAAGAAATTTTTATTGTTTACAAACTGGTAACCTGTAAAAACCGCTGTGATTCATGATTTCTCCGTAAAATACATCGACTTGGAGCGTCAAATTTCAGGATAGTAATGAGAAAAATAGTATCTATTATGTGATACCAAAACCTCATCAACAATGAAAAAAATCGGGGGGATGATGCTGTCGATCGGGTTACGGACCTTTAAGTCGAAAAATGGTAAAAGTATTACGAATATAGATGATATACTCAATGAGACAGTAGAATATTACAGTAATTTGTATAAGTCAAAGGAAATTAAAGATGAAGATATTGACTCGTATGTCAATAATATTCGTGTAGAAACATTGACAAATGAAGAATCAGATATATGTGAAGGTATGATAACTGTAAATGAGTGTACAAAAGCTGTCCAACAGTTAAAAATAAACCGGTCTCCTGGAAGTGACGATTTAACTTCAGAATTCTACAAATGTTTCTGGGAGGATATTAAAGTAATGGTAACTGATTCATTAAATGAAGGTTTTGAAAATGGTGAAATGTCTTTTTCTCAAAGAAGAGGGATAATCAATTTACTTTACAAAAGGGTGAAAAAATAATTTAGATAATTTTAGTCCAATATCTCTGTTAAATTATGACTATAAGATATGTACTAAAGTATTGTCATAACGTGTTCAAAATGTCCTGAACAAAATAATTAGTGTTGATCAATGTGGTTATGTTAAGGGTAGATTTATTGGTCAAAACATAAGAATGAATGAAGATGTTATTGAATATTACAACGAAATGGATAATGAATGTGCTGTTCTCTTTATTGATTTTCAAAAAGCTTTGATTCGTTAGAAATTAACTTCTTGTTAACGTGTCTTGAAAGGTTTGGTTTTGGGGTACAATTTTTAAATTGGGTTAAAACCATATATGCCAATATAAATAGTTGCATTTCTATGAATGGGTGGCTATCAAAGTCGTTTAAACTACACAGAGGTATTAGTCAAGGATGTCCTCTTTCAGCTTTGCAATCTATTATGGATGCTGAATATATGTCAACATGCATTAGAAATAACGATAATATAAAAGGTGTCACATTTAATAATGATCTAGAATTGCAAATTAAAATTGTCCAATTAGCTGACGACACTACGGTTTTTGTTAATGACATGGTTTCTGCAAACAATGTCATGAAAGAAATAGAAAGATTTAGTTCTGTATCTGGTGTTATAATGAATAAGAAAAAAACAGAAGCTATATGGCTGGGCAAAAACAAACCACCTGGTTTAAATAAAGAGATCAAATGGACGGAAGATCCAGTAAAATGCCTTGGAATATATTTTGGTAAAAATAAAAAAAAAGTCGAGGAACTCAATTGGGAACCAAAATTGAAAAAATTAGAAAAATTACTGAATTGTTGGAAAGCCAGAAAGTTGACATATTACGGTAAAGTCAATATTATTAAATCAGTAGGTATTTCACAAATATTGTACAATGCTAGTTGTATACATGTCCCTGATTACGTTTTTTAAAACTGTTAATAAACACATATTTACCTTCCTTTGGGGTTCAGGTACAGAAAAAGTAAAGAGAAAAACTATTACTGGTTGCATGGAGCAAGGTGGGATGAAAATGATCAATCTTGAACATCAAGTACAGGCACTTAAAATAAAATGGGTATCTAGAATGTTAGATGGAAATGACAATGCGATTTGGAAAAGAATATCAAAGTACTGGTTTGAACCACTTGGTGGGCTATCGTTAGTACTTGAATTTAATTGTAAGAGTGCTGATGTAAAAAACATGGTGTACAAGGATTTTCCACTTTTCTACAAAGATGTATTGGAAGCTTGGTATTATATGCAGGGAAACAAGATGAAAGATTCTAATGTTAATACAAACACAATTTTGTGGGGAAATAGCCATGTGAAATGTAAAGGTAAAATATTATTATTCAAAGAGTGGATCAATGCCGGTATTATTTATTTGAAAGATATTATAGTAGAAGACAGATTTCTAAATTTAAAAGAGTTATCACGAATGGTTGTAAGCCCTATGAATATATTTAACCTTCACAAAATAATTGAGGCAATCCCAAAAACTTGGAAGTTACAAATTAAGGAAAAAGGTTATATTCTTGTGAGAGAATTCCCAGTTCATTAGTTGAGTTAAAAAACAAGAAAGTTAAACACATTTCCTTACTAAAAACAAAAGAAATATATAATATTTTAAGTACATGTTTCGAGAAACCAGTTTGCATCCAATACTGGGATAAACAATTAAATGTTGTAGACAAGCCGTGGAATAAAATCTTTTTATTTAAAATCCGAAATAAAGTTTAACACAGTGCAACAAGTTAAACTCAATTTACCCTAGCTAAGAAATGGGCGAATCCATGTTATTGTTTACTGGGTCAGAGGTCAATCATTGTCATGCAGATAAATTTGTATTGTTTGGCTCGACCCGGGAACCAATGGATTTTTCGCGGGTTTCGGGCGTGATTAGTTGGTGATTTATTCACTGTTGGTTTTGTATTGGACACGACAACAACAAAAATCTTTGGCTACCGATTCTTAGAAATCAACAGCAACTGTATAAGACATAAACAACTGACTGATTGATGATAAAAATCAAGCTTTGGGAAGCTTAAAATGTGCACGTTTACTGCATCAATAACAAGGACACACGCTGATTTTTCTACCTTGTTTCTGCTTACTGCACAACAATATAATCAGGATTCCGGTTCCGAATTTAATGCTGCGCTATGTATAATTGGTGGCGAGTTCGGCGCTGGCATGCAGTGCTAAAACTTGGATGTAAAAAATATTGATACATGTAGTAATATCAACATTTTGTGCACGTTTTGTGAGCTAGCCGAAGTCAGTATTCTATACAATCGTCGTGGAAAATTCCCGGGAAAATTACGGTAGACGAATCCCACTGAACAGCACAACATGCACGCAAAGCAGTCATCTTCAAGACTTCATGAAATTTGTGGTTGAGTAATTTCTGATTAATAGACGGAGAAATATCCGGGTGAGAATAAATTTATTTAATTTATGTATAATGCGGGAGTCGAAATTGTATTTAAATGCATCTAAATAATATTTAATGGTGTTTTCTTGCACACGAAAAGTGCTCCAAAACTTTGCAATTCCTGTGGCTTTACGCATTTAATATTAATGTTTGTTTACCAAGTGTGGTTCTATGAATAATTCATGAGGTGTAATTGTTATGTAGGGGCAGGGTTTTACAATGCACATGTAGCCATTATCCAAATAAGGCAAGGCGTAATAAAAGACACGCTCATTATGACGTCAGGGTCCTTGAGAATTTGACATGGGCGAATCAATCGATATCCCGATTGGCAAACAATGACTTTCCATTGCAAATCAATGGCGAATTTTTCCGGTGTCATCGTATACATTTGAGCCATAGTTTTTACCCGGCGAATTTGGACAAATATTACCAAAGTTACAGCAATTGTCGAATCAGTTTGGCAGCTCGGAATTCGGGATGGCAAAATTTAAGCAAATTAAACTATCGTTTTTGATTGCGTCGGTTCATTTAAGTAGGTTTTTTTTTTCAGCATCGGATATGTTTTTAGGGTAAAGTTGACAGTCGTATTTTAATTTGGTGCCGAATTCAGTTCAAGCAGGCCAAGAAATATTGTCAGTTTTCTTGAAATTAATGTGGTTTTCATTCAAGGGATCCCTTTTATAGTTAAAACTCAAAAAATGTTGGGATCATTTGGCTTACGAATTTACGTATTAAAAGCTGGAAAATCATAAGTAGAGAATTTACAGATGGTCAATTTTATGTTCCTACTTGTAAATAACAAAAGCAATAAAAATAGAATAACAAAAGGGAAGATGTAAGACGATGATAATGTCGGTCAACGATTACGTGTTTGGGTTGGGAAATCCCTAATAATGATAATAGTTTTAAGTAGCAAAATATACGGTGGGCAGATGATAATATTTAACGCCACTTGTAGCAAAATAGTTCACAAAGGCAATTTATTTTAGCCATAAAAAAATCGGGAAAAATCCTGGTGCAATTTCCCGTCTCCCTCGTCGTCAAAATGGGGTAAAGACAGCCCGTCACCCCCCTGGCGAATTTAGCGTATTGGGCGTTTGTGGTAAAATTTTAGACAATTTCTAGGTGTGATTTCACCTTTTTATGTTAATGCAAGCATATTTTAGGTGATAAATGTTAGTATAACATTAGCAGGCCAGGTTTTGTGGCTTATTGAAAGGAAGGGTATCATGAGTATATTTACCCTTGGATATTTACCTTCATAATGGACGATTATGTCTAAGCTTACTCTGCATAAAACGTATATAATTTACATGACAGAGTCGGTAATGCATTAGTTTTGTTTGTTTGGTTGAATTTGGTTTGATTGTGGCATAATGCCTTACTTAAAAGGTAACCTAGTTTCATCCATAAAGTGGTCATATAGTGTAGGTCTAATTTTAGTCACGGGTTGTAGACAAAATGTATCGAAAAACAAGGATAGCCCGATATGTCCCTAGACGAGAATTGTTATTGAATACTTGGATTTTGGATTTGGATTGGAAATTTGATTGGACTGGAATTGTAATGTTCTTTTCCTTGGATTTGGATTGAAGTTGGATTTAAAAATTGGATGTGAATTTAAAATTGAAAAAAAAAAAAATAAATAAATAAAAAAAAAAAAAAAAAAATATGCAATGCTCTTTTCTTAGGATTGAATTTGGATTGAAAATTGGTTTTTGGATTTGGATTGGAAATTTGATTGGACTGGAATTGTAATGTTCTTTTCTTTGGCTTTGGATTGAAGTTGGATTTAAAATTGGATGTGGATTGAAAATTGGAAAAAATAAATAAATAAATAAATAACATTGCAACGCTCTTTTCTTTGCATTGAATTTGGATTGAATTTTGGATTGGAAATTTGATTGGACTGGAATTGTAATATTCTTTTCTTTGGATTTGGATTGAATTTGGATTTAAAATTGGATTAAAAAATAAATAAATAAATAAATAATTGCAATGCTCTTTTCTTTGGATTGGATTTGGATTGAAAATTGGATGTGGATTGAAAATGGAGAAAAAAAAAAAAATAAATAAATAAATAAATAAATAATTGCAATGCTCTTTTCTTTGGATTGGATTTGGATTGAAAGTTGGATTTGGATTGGAAAAAAAAATAATAATAATAATGAAAGACCAGGGTTTATCATGTGTGTTACGGTCTGTGTGAGGGATTTTGATCATAGTTGCATACCTTTTTTAACCTTGCATCCCTCGTTAGGCTTTGATCACAGGCTCAACGGGAATGTGGACGAGCTCTTGAGTCTTTTTAGAACTTGATGGTATTAGTAATGTGAAGTTCAGAAGTTCAACGGTAGATTTAGATCATAAAACTTGGTGAAGAAGGATCTTGGATAGTTTAATAATCTTGTGGTAAATCTCAGGTCAAATATTTGGATGGTGATTTAAGGAGGAGTAGTTATGAGTGCCATAAATACATTGGTCATCGCCCTGTTGGCCACAAGGGAGTCAATTTAAAGTAAAGTAAAATAAATTGGTTGGACATGAAACCAATATAAAGATATCTAATTAGGAAAAATCGTTAAGCAGGGTCAAAGAACTAATTAATGTAGAGAAGGATTTCATGAAAACGGGGATAAAAAATTCTTGAGGTCAAGTAAGTAAAAGCCGGATTGTGTGAAAATTGGGAAAATGTGTTCCCTCATCCCTTGCATTTGTGATACAATGACAAGGATATATTGTGTCAAAGCATTTTTATTGTGGATTAAGGGTAATTAAGGCAAAGATTGCTTCAGTTTCTGGAATTAGTAATTAGTAAATGTCATAATTTGAAAGGGTTAAATTTGTATGAGAGTAGATCGCACAAATAATTTGTCATGCTTATCCACATAACACGATGGTTCATAAAAATGGTCAGGGAAAGAAATTAATACAAATTAAATATTCATCTGTCTCCTGATAACTTGTGTTGGATCACAAACAAAATCGAGGAGGTTTATTCAAGTTACACAGGGTAATTAGTATACATGTGCTGGCAGGTTGGTTCCCATTTCTTTCTTTTTCTTTCTTTTATTTATATTGCAGGCGATACCAATGACACTTTGATGCTGGTGGTAAGAAACAAGCCTGACCTGTATGTACATGTACACCTGGACACCCATATAATTGCTAGTGACTACTAGACTTTGTGTGAGGCGACAGTAGACTTTGACATGCACAGCGAAGCATATTGAAAATTTTGTGTCATCTGCGAAACTGAACTTACGCACGAGCAATACAAGGGAGAGCATGCATCTTTTACACAAATTGTACTGTCAGAAGTCTATTGAACCAAATAAGTTCAGAAGTTCGGAGTCCAGCTAACGAAAAAAGTTAACACTTTAAGGCTTCTCTTGGTCTATATAATAGCATCGTTTGATCAACCGCAGTTGAACTTTGCATGGGAAATATTAATTTGATCATTCCTTCGATGTCGAGAAGTGGAAATTTGAAAGATGGGTTGTGCATGATTTAGCCATGACCGGCGCTTTGGTAAGGCAACTCAGGAACAAAGGGTCGCATGAACGTCGAGAGTGCTGAAATAGAATAAAATAAAGCAAGACATCAGGCAGAATGCTGTTAGCCACATTGGTCCCATATTTCCGACGCAACATGGAATTAAACAACCCAATCACTGGGTTCCGTATGTGCGGTTGTAAAGCGTAAGTGTACTGGCTAGGGTGTCTTACTCGGATTACAAGGTCTATTTCACTACACAACAGAATAACCCGATTTCTGCCTGAGATAGACGAAAAGATTTTTCAATTGGTAACTAAAAGTACGAAAGAAAGTTAACCATTGCGATGTTGATAATCAAAAGCTCAAATCAACTTCTTCAGACATTTGAAGAAAGAAGAATTAACTTAAAAGAGGCGTAAATTCATCCAACTTCGCATTGGTAGTGGACAACATATACAAAAACAATTTATACAATTTTGCAGAGTTGGACGAAAAGGGTCAACATGGGAAGTTCCATTGGACAAATGAATCTCATGGGACTTGGAATATCACTAATATCTGGGTTTCTAAAATTGAATTGCATGGTACGTAAAATCTTACAAGAAACAATTTATACAGTTGTGAGCCCTCTGATATTATATTGATGTGCTTATGCGTTATGTAATAGTATGACTATAGGGGGTTATATATCTCAACAACACATATATTCTGTTGTACATTTGAAATTAATAACATTGAGTCAATCGTGCTGGTTTTTGTTTGATTAAGTCTGTGTTAAAGGGAAGTAGGAATCAACTCCAGGTTGGCATGGGGTAGCTAGACTCTGGGGCCAAGTACTATGCCCTCATTTTTTCTAGTTTTTTTGTGAGGTTGCGAAGCCGGCTAGTTATCGCGTTGATTTCTTTCAATATCCTATTGTGAACATACAATATAGAGGTCAATGTATCTCGCAGCATATAGAGCCAGCACAATTAGTAGTGTTATTGTGGAGAATTATATGGATTACAGTCAATATCCAGCAAAGAAATTTTAGTGCTGTTTTATGCTAATGAACAATTAGTGGCACAGAGCCAAATGGTGATTTATATTTCAATGTGCCAACAATAAAATCCTTCATTGAGGCACCAGTTAGTTATCAGTAGCATTATCAAACATAGGCAGATATATCTGGTTCATCCATCACCATGTGGTTTCTGGTATTCAAGCAGACGCTCTCAAATGCGCTAGTCAAATTTAAACATGTGCCTCATTCCATTGTGTATCCTCCAGGAGTGTTAGAGGAGGTTTAGGTAATGGTATCCGTGCGGCAAAGTGAACAAACAAGTTTAAGGGGGGGAGTTAACCAAGTTCCTTATAAAATAAGTCCCTTGTGTGGGGTTTTGAATTATCTTTTCTGTATTTATTTATTATGATATATGTACATGTCATAGAATGCTAACATTAATACTTTATCCTTTGTAACTTCAGGTCGATCACCTGTTGAGAGTCTCGAGAATTGTTCCACTCGGGAGCGTCTGACCTGTATGCACCAGTACCGTAATTTATTGTTGAGTTTCCAGCCATTATATATTGGATTTAATGATCCAAGGGTTCGGGGTCAAACGCTCAGAATTTGAGCTTGGTGGCGGCTACCGAATGCAAGTTTGGATCACGTGTTGGTTTATCCAAAACGAGATTTCTCTGCGCCTTTGGTCGTTGTATCGCTAGAGTCTTGGGTTGGGTATTGTTCGCTCGATTAGAGAATCTCCTATTATATATTGAGAGTCTCCAAAACGAGATTTCTCTGCGCCTTTGGTCGTTGTATCGCTAGAGTCTTGGGTTGGGTATTGTTCGCTCGATTAGAGAATCTCCTATTATATATTTTGCTATAGTACGGCTGAGAGTGTAGGTACTTGGTGCGGGTCCTAAACAAAAGTCAATAAATGGTTGTCGTGTCTGATTGCCAACATGCATGCAATTTTTGCGTCCGAGTGTTTTTCAATTTCTCTGTCTTAGGGTAATAAAGTTTAACACAGTGCAACAAGTTAAACTCAATTTACCCTAGCTAAGAAATGGGCGAATCCATGTTATTGTTTACTGGGTCAGAGGTCAATCATTGTCATGCAGATAAATTTGTATTGTTTGGCTCGACCCGGGAACCAATGGATTTTTCGCGGGTTTCGGGCGTGATTAGTTGGTGATTTATTCACTGTTGGTTTTGTATTGGACACGACAACAACAAAAATCTTCCCACCCACCGCTCCCTGTGTGGACATGTGAGAAGGAAGTAAAATATAATTATGTGTGACAGTAATGAGATAATGACCTGTATAAATACAGATATATTTTATCTACTACATGGTAGTGTGTTAAATAGCTAATTAAAGCATTTAAGTGTCTGTAAGTTTAAAAAGAAAAATCAAGAATTATGGTCCCTGTAGATAAGGAGGGAGGAATAAAGAGTTGACGCCAATCATTAAAATTACATGTGACTTGCAATTAATTTCCCTTTCTCAGTTCTTCAAAGATACAATGTACACTGTTTAATTAGATCATGTGTTCAATATGTTGCTACATAAATGTTTATATAATTATTCTGTATCAACCTTTTTAGGATGATAGTTCAAGAGGGAAAGTAAGTCGTCAAAACTATATAATTCTTAATATGTACAGGAATTGACAATCGTATTGTTACATGCAGGCACAGGTGTCATCAAAAACAGTAAAGTAGTCTTTTATAAGGTCAAAGACTTCACACAGTAAGCAAAAGAAAATAATGCTGGGTTTTGAATTATCTTTTCTGTATTTATTTATTATGATATATGTACATGTCATAGAATGCTAACATTAATACTTTATCCTTTGTAACTTCAGGTCGATCACCTGTTGAGAGTCTCGAGAATTGTTCCACTCGGGAGCGTCTGACCTGTATGCACCAGTACCGTAATTTATTGTTGAGTTTCCAGCCATTATATATTGGATTTAATGATCCAAGGGTTCGGGGTCAAACGCTCAGAATTTGAGCTTCGGGTGGCGGCTACCCGAATGCAAGTTTGGATCACGTGTTGGTTTATCCAAAACGAGATTTCTCTGCGCCTTTGGTCGTTGTATCGCTAGAGTCTTGGGTTGGGTATTGTTAAGCTCGATTAGAGAATCTCCTATTATATATTGAGAGTCTCCAAAACGAGATTTCTCTCGCCTTTGGTCGTTGTATCGCTAGAGTCTTGGGTTGGGTATTGTTCGCTCGATTAGAGAATCTCCTATTATATATTTTGCTATAGTACGGCTGAGAGTGTAGGTACTTGGTGCGGGTCCTAAACAAAAGTCAATAAATGGTTGTCGTGTCTGATTGCCAACATGCATGCAATTTTTGCGTCCGAGTGTTTTTCAATTTCTCTGTCTTAGGGTAATAGACTGATTAATAAATTAGGGCATTTTCAATTCAATGTTCTTTATAATCTCATTCCATGTAGAAGAAATATCCACAAATGGAAACTTAGTGACATTGATATTTGTGACTTTTGTAATTGTACTGACAACTATGAACATTTCTTTATAACATGTTCAAAAAATAAATCGTTTTGGAAGCAATTTTCCGCCTTTATATGCCATATTCAAAATATTAGAGTGTTTAATATATGTTTAGAAAAAGTTATTTGTGGATGGCATATTGACAAATCTGAATACAATTTATCAAATATTTTGATTATTTTAGGCGCTTATTCAATTTATAAATCAAAAATCATATATAATGATACGAAAAAAATCATTCCAATTTCGAGTTTATTTATTCAAGAAATTAAAAACATTGACCAAATAATTTCAAACACGAAAAGAAAGTTAAGAATCGACATTGATTCAAATGGTTGGCAGTACGGTAAAGTGTACTGGAATGTTATGTAATCTTGTCTTAAACTATGAGGTTCTAATATGTATAGACCTGTAAAATGATAACATGGTGTATTGAACATGTAATCCCAATCAAAAAATATTGTATGATAATAATACATGTAGGCCCATTATGAATAGGCCTGTGAGGTATTGAACATGAAATCCCAATCAAAAAATATTGTATGATAATAATACATGTAGGCCCAATGTAGGCCTGTAAGATGATAACATGATGTATTGAACATGAAATCCCAATCAAAAATATTGTATGATAATAATACATGTAGGCCCTATATGTATAGGCCTGTAAAATGATAACATAATGTATTGAACATGAAATCCCAAACAAAAAATATTGTATGATAATAATACATATAGGCCCAATATGTATAGGCCTGTAAAATGATAACATGATGTATTGAATATGAAATTCCAAATCAAAAATATTGTATGATAATAATATGAGTAATGTCAAATCAAGTGAAGCATGATATTATGTATTAATTATGATATAATAAGGATATATGGAAAAGAGATAATAACAAAGAAATAAAGGCAATTTGCCGCACCTCTTTGAGGTTAAAGATAAAAAAACAAAAAAAAACCTGTTAATTATTGGTTAAATAAACCTCTTTTTAATAAGTAATTTCCAGGATTTGAAAGTCCACTTTAAGTCCCACATCACAGTCAAATACTATGAAATTAACAATTCCAAAATTTGTTTTTCTTTTTATGGGAATGTAATGCCTATAACTCAAAAAACATGTCTGGCGACTTGTTCCGGGTTTTGTTGGAGCTGGTCACATATTGTATTAAAGGAGCTTTGTTTGCATACTCAGCACAACTATCTTACCAGCTTTCAAATCACATACGGATTCTGAGTTGACCTGCATATAACAATAGCCTCTTCGTTTTCCTACTGGCCAATGTTGAGGTGCTAAATACTCCATAAAATCTCCCATTGAAATCACACGGTGATACTGCTTCAATGGCTCCACTAAGAAGTAATCTTCAAATCCAACATTTTGCTACAATTATAACAAATGAATGCAAATATCTATTATTGGGTATACAAGTTTGAAAGATCACAAATCGTAGCTTCTTCACAGTCCAGCTTTTATTTTATAGGTAGACCTGTTACATGTTGCATGACTTGCATGATCTATTTCTTAATTAATATTATTTAACAATTTTCATGCACACGGGTATCAACTGCAGATGATAAGTTTCAATTTTTTTTAACTCAAAAATTTCAGAATTGTAAATTTTCATGACCATATTCAGAATCAGCATGAAAAATGCATCAAAATAAACACCTCAAAAGAAATAAGTCCCCCTCTGAACATGTCGTCATAACATCGTAAGGTTTCATTTTGTACCAACAAAACTAACTTTGAAATAATTATATGACTGTTTACTAAGTGTTGTGTGAAAATGAGAGATTTCCATGACTTCAGGGCTGAATGAGCTTAAATTGAAGGCAAAAACTGCCCTTTTCAAAAGTCACAAAGTAGGCCTATGCTTGTCACAAAAGTTGATTCATGACTTGTTACTAATGGAAAACCGCATGTGTTTGAGTGCAGTTTAAAATGAACATTTACTGTAATGTGTATCGATTCTTGATCATTCAGCCATGCAAATCCCCTTGGTGCAGAGTTCAGCACAGTGAGTTGTAAGATGGTCAGTTCCATTCCTTGTCCCAATACGCCTTGCAGTTAACAAGCATAGGCCTACTTTGTGACTTTTGGAAAGGGCACTTTTTGTCTTCAATTTAGGCTCATTCAGTCCTGAAGTCATGGAAATCTCTCATTTTCACACAGCACTTAGTAAACAGTCATATAATTATTTCAAAGTTAGTGTTGTTGGTACAAAACGAAACCTTACGGTGTTATGACGACATGTTCAGAGGGGGACTTATTTCTTTTGAGGTGTTTAGGTACTTCAAGCTTAGTATTGGTTCAGTAGTTCTTAAGATAGCTCCTGAAATTTTGAGAAAATATTTCATGTTGAAACCTATGGCCAGCAGATAGACTATGCATTGTTGGTCGAAGCAACACAAAAAAATTGATTTTCATTATCCAAATCAATATATATTTAACAAATAACACTTCAAAAGATGTTTTGCAATTTAGTTCCTTTATACAAATCATATACTTTAAAAACTTGATTGATTTAAAATGAGTTATGTGTGTTTTACAAAAGTGTTGTTGTTTCAGCCCTCTTAACAACATAACTCAAGAACCACAGGATCTACAAAATTTTTGTTAAAGCTCACTACCATTCGCAAGATGCTGTGAACTACCAAACTGCAACAGAAAATAGTTGCTAACCTTAAGTAACTGGATTGTGTGAAACAAATTGGTATGTAAAAATACAAAAAATGAAAGAAATTTAAAAATATGAACAAATTCGGCCATGAGCAGCAAACAATGGGCCAAAACCGTTGAGTTTTCGAGGGGGTAACCCCCTTAACACCATTTTTCGTCGTTGACCAAAAGGCGCCCCCTCTATCAAAAATTCCTGGATCCGCCCCTGAGGAGCTACAATCTTCTTCTGCCAGTTACAGTGCTAACAACTGGAACACAGGAATTAATACAAGTCAATGTGGCTGGCCTAGTGAAATCAGTGTACTATACCCCATAAATGCAGTGACCAAATAATTGTGGATGATGCATCAAAACATGTTCTTAAATTGTTTCCAATAAAAAAATTTTCATTTGGATGATGTGAAAACTTCTAGCATTGTAAATATGAATGGGTTGATTTGGGTATTCCAAATCAGCATGGACAATTTGAACAATGAGACTTTTCAGCAACAATGAACAAACTTTCTAAGAATTACACAGCAACATACCAAACTCTGTCACCAATCATCTGTTTAAACTGTTAATAAACTTTTCAGTATGAACAGGTACCATCAGAACAGAGTATTCAGCATATTGTTTATTTGCCATAGTCATTGTTTTCACTGAAGGAAAATATCTAAAATTGTAATCCTTGTACAAATACTGTACTTGTTGCTTGTAAAATGACTTTTAACAGAAATAATCGCAGATAAATGAACAGTTTGTTAAATCACAACCAACAGTTAAATTGACAATATGAACACTTAAGAACAGATTTAGTGCACTTTGAGAAAAAAATTGTTCTCTCATTTTTCTAAAGGAAAGGAGATGTTACGGGATTTGATACCCCTGGGTACGTTATAATAAATCATACCCTCTTTTGATCCTTTGAATCTCCACTCTCCATCATGGCAGAATAGCAACTAAACCATGTCATCTTTGCCTCCTGATTTATTGTAGTTTTCAATAATCAGAATTGAAAGCAACAAAGTAACTTACATATGTTCTGAATGGAGCCAACACAAGTGTACGATCCAATGCTTTAGCAAAAGCCAGTGTTCCAACATAATGCTCTGCCTGATTGCCAAATCTCCCTGTGTTTAGAAAAGGACGTAAAAAGTGAGCTATTTGTTATGAAAGTATATCAGGAAACATATATGCAATAATAATAATAATAACAAAGATTTGCTTAAAAAGTTACCTTTTTCAGAGTCATCATTGAGCAGCGACGTAGCTTGCGACACAATCACAGCGTCTAATTCATTCAGCGTAGTGATGTATTGTTTACAATCCTCCAGTCACATGACCACCCGATGGGTGGTCAAGTGTCAGCAGATCATCATAGATGGCGGGCAGGTCGTATCCGGCATCCCACATCATGTGGAAGTTATCGGCAGGGAAGACCACTTTTGGAACAGGAAGATCAGGGAAGCCATAGAGATAAAGACACAAAAGCCCACGCTCAACAGGGATGCCGGATACGACCTGCCTGCCATCTACAATGATCTGTTGACACTTGACCACCCATCGGGTGGTCATGTGACCGGAGGATTGTAAACAATACATCACTACGCTGAATGAAGACGCTGCGGATGGTGTCGCAAGTTACGCCGCTGCTCAATGATGACTCTGAAAAGGTAATTTTTAAGCAAATGTCAAACATGACAGAGTCCAATATCAGTATCCATGCTGCCAATAACAAAGATGATTAGAAATAGAATATTAATTATCATTTGTTTGTTTCATCTATATGTTTTATGAATTGTACCAGTATATTGACTTTTGCTGAACTTGCTTACATTTATGCAAGGTTATGAGGAATTGTGACCTTACACTGTCCGACTGATGAGTAGGCCACTTGGATCTGGATCTGGAAAATTACTGATCATTTGATCAACACTCCAAATGGAGCCAAACGATCAGGGTTGTTGTGCACTGGCGCTTATGCTATTGTTTTAGTCAAACTTTTGGAGATGGTTGAGTACTTTAGTCTTGAAATTACTTGGTTCGGTTAATGTGGTTATGTGGTAAGGTGAACTGTTCCAGTCAGAAATTTATTGTTTGATGAAAGAGAGAGTGTTTTAAACAGTTCTTGTTTGCAGATGGAGTCTGGTAAGCGTTGGCGTGAGAGTGCCTTGATGGAAGACGGAGCGGCTGAAGGAGGTCGTCGAACGGTAGGGACAGGAGTCCCATTCTTGCTTTCTGGAGAATTGTAATCCGGTTTTTGTTTTTGAGAGAGTACCACTCAAGTTCGTTCAACATGTGTGTGACGCTACTGGTCTGCCTATAGTCATAAAAATTGGTCCCCTTGACGAGACCCCTTGAGAGAGAACACCCGGAACGCTAGTGGCTCCGCAATAAATGCACATGCACATAGCACAGTACAGAAGAAAGCATGCATTTCATGCGTCTTACATTGCGTACATGCCGAGTACGCTGCATGGACGCAACAGGTACCTTTAAGCTTGGCCAAGAAATACTTAATTTACCTAGATAGTAGCCTGTATTTAACATTTGAGTGAAATATAAAGAAATTCTGAAAGGGTGGTATACTGGTTCAGATTGCAGGAAACTTCTGTACATTCTGAAACATTGACATCTTTTAATTCTACTTCTATGCTAGACTGCTGAACTCAGTCCTCAATGATAGTCAGTCACTTATTTTTTTTTTTTTTTTTTTTTTTTTTGTTTTTTTTTTTTTTTACGACATGGCATAACTGGGCATTAACAGCAGAGACAAATAAATCATTTAGAAGCTGCTGACGAGGATGCACCCAGAAAGCGATTAACCTCCCTGCTAAAGCTGGCCCTCGATCTAATGGCTGGAATTTGGGCAGGTAGAGAATTCCATAATTGGGCTGTAGATGGTAGAAATGATCTTTCATGGCTGACAAGGTTTGATCTTGGGACTTCCACTGCTAGGTCATGGGATCTCACAGACCGTCGCAACCTGGGGTCATGGACATGGATGTCTGGCATCAGCTGGCATAACAACTCAGGGGCCTCCTTGTAAAACATACGATGGAAGAGGGTGGCTGCTCCAACTGCCCTGCGGTGGCTCAATGGCTGAATACGATGTCTTATCTTTTGGTCGTTATATGACTATATCATTTGAGGACTGAGTTCTTACCATACATCTTCCGAGGTGCAGTTTCAGACAATAGCTTGGGATTATTGGGGCAGAGGTTATCTTTTGAATTCTTTCATGACCACTGAAGCATAGTCAAGCCTGTCAAGGACACTCGGCGTGAATTGAAAGACCATGTCACTCGCCACAAACGAATGTCAAAGGTCATAACACCAATTTGGTGTACTTCAGCGCCTCGGAAAATGATGTTTTAGGTTTAGGACTGCTTCTATGCTACATGTATTACCGAAGCTATTCAACATCTGGAATGATCATGCGGACATGGCGTCATGGAAATTGGAAAGATTCATTTAATCATAAATTAAATATTTATTTTTTACTTTTAATCTTTGTTAACAACTTACCCATGCAGGGACAGAACAGAATGTATCCTCTGGGGTCCCATGTTGGCTTTTCTTTCGCTAACCCAACTTTTACTCGGCCCTCTGCTTCATGTATAATCACAGCTTCTGTAGCGTCGTCATCCGATGCAGAATCATTGGCATTGCATACAACTGTACTGCACGCACTGAACAGCAAAAATGCACAACAAAAATACACACTCGTTTTCTTGGTAGGGAATTGTTCGATTTTGACCATATTGTTAAATGTCGTTAACATTCAAAATATGAATACAGTGGTATTATTAATATGTGATTTGATGGGCTAAACATGTGAAATAAACAAGAAAACACTAGGCACTAAACAACAGGTACAAGTGTACCATGGGCGCTGACATATTGGAATTCCAAGATCAGTTCATTATTGAAAGAGGGGTGGTGTACTACTAATTATGTGTGATGGAATTTAATACAAAAATCTAAACAATCAGCTATCTTCATCAAATACATTGTGACAGCTTTCAAATAATTTAAAGTTCAATTTCAAAAGAAACTAGTTGATGTAGTGGATATATCTGATTATAAATATGTGTAAATATATTACAGGTTTTTCCTTTAAAAACATGGAATATCCTGTACGTGTCCTGTTGACGACTGCATTCAAGACTATGAAATGTTTTTGTTGATGTTGCCATATGTATAAGAAAAGCGCCCAAAATTAAAGGTGTGTTCAGTGTAAGTTCAGTTGTTTAGTGCAGGATCCGATGGAAGTAGGCCTATACAAGGTTGCTTTGCATTTACGGTAATTAAAAAAAAAGTGTACATCAAAAATTCAAAATAAATAGGAATGTGACCTTTATACACTTCTGTCATTACGTGCCCGCAACTTTTGTCTCTTCCACCTTGATTGAAATATTTTGTTGAAAAATAGTATGATCTTGTCATCAGACTCTGAGAGTATAATAAAATAAACAATTTAATTCAATCATTCTTTGCAAAATTATTTTAAGTTTGCAATATTAGTAATCATTTTAACTTTGTAAATATTGTTAGGCATATCTGGTAAAAACTTACTCCCCATTCCAGAAAAATACAGCAGTAATTATTTGGGATTAAAAAAATATTATAAAGTTCTGCAAAATGAAACATAGCTCAATCCTAATCATTCATTTAGTCCTAACTGGAGATAAAAGAAAAAGTTCACTATTTTACTAATTTCTTGAAAAAGAGCCAAAAACATGACGTGCATTTTTGGCATAGTCTGACAATCGAGTCACAAAAATCACAGACTTGGAATAAGTCAAAGCATTCCAAATCTTGAGTATATGCCAAAAATTTGCTCAAATTTTCAATTTTTTCTGTTACTTTAATTAAATGATTGGTTATAAGAATGAAACACGTCTTTTCCAAAAATTAGAATGCATCAACTGACATTAGTCTTGGTTGAAGTCTTTGGGCTTGATTGTCACAGCATACGAAAAGGGCAAAAAAAAAAAAAAAGGCGTCCTAGAAACGCATGTTTTTGGCCCTTATTTCCAAAAATTTGCTAAATATTAAAATTTGACTTTTATTGCTAGTTAGGACTAACTAAAGGATTAGGCTTTAGCTACCGTGTGTTTCATTTGGCAAAACATAATATTTTTTTAATCCCAAAAAATTAGTTCTGTATTTTTCTGGAATGGGGAGTAGGGGAGACAAGCAAATTTTTAATGGTGTCACTACTTGGGGTTGGCTGGTGGAAAGCATGAAAAAAGAAAAGCAAAAACCCGGATTTTGCGGCAATTTTGCGCAAAAATTTTGCCCCTCCTGAAATTCACTTTGCCTCCCCCAGAGGATGATTTAAGCACTTCCCAGCAAGTCTTGCGGTTAGCACAGCTGTGTGAGTGAACATGACACCACTGCCCGCCCACTGCATACACACGTGTATGGTTAAATTTGAATTTGGACAGATATATTTACAATAAAAACACCTTCAAAAGGTTGGTCGATTTCACATTTTATGTTATCTACAGAAGGTGTGAATTACTATGATCCTTCATGCATACATCACTTTAGATCTGAAATCGACCAAGTAATAATGACACACGGGCAATTCTAAAACAACATCTTTTGCACAGAGTTCAATGGGATTTGAAAAGTAAAGTGGCAGTTGAAACTCTAGTGATAACACTTTTACAGTGCATGATGGGGCTTCCTTAAATAAGGTAGGGACCGAGTCCCGGGAAATTCGAGTCCCGCCCGGGTAGCCGAGTACCCGGGCAGGAATTTTTTTTTTGTAGTGTCCCTGGACCTAGACCTAAATGCTAGGATCATTCATGGTTGACCTAAAAAAAAAAAAAAAAAAAAAAAAAAAAATTCAAGATGTTTTGTATTTTAATATGAAAATTGATACTTTGTATTCATGTCATACTCTATTAATGATTTCAAAATGCATTCAAATTCAATGCATTTTGAAATCATTAATAGACTATGACATGAATACAAAGTATCAATTTACGTATTAAAAATACAAAACATCTTGAATTTTTTTAATTTTTTTTTAGGTCAACCATGAATGATCCTAGCATTTAGGTCTAGGTCCAGGGACACTACAAAACCGAAAAAAAACCCCACTTTTTTTTGTTTTAAATTTCGGGTACCCGGGTACCCGCCCGAAAAATAAACGGGTACCCGGGCACAAAATTACCCGAAAATCCCAACCCTATCCTTAAATCATCCTCTGGCCTCCCCCCAATGCCCCGGAAAAAATTCCTGGCTCTGCCACTACGGAGAAGCGGAAAAATGGGGACAAGAAGAAGGGGAGAAAAGAGAGAAAGAAGGGGAAGGAGTGGGAGAAAGAGAAGAGGAAGGAGAAGGAGAAAGAGAAGGAAAGGGGAAGGAGAGATACAAACTCACTCTTACCCCGCATTATTTTTCTACGTGACCGTTTTCATTTTTACATACTTGCCCTGACTATTTGGGTCGCGAGATACTTTTATCTGGCATTGGGCGCTTTCTCAGACATAATTGGGTGCTTTCTGAAAGGTTGATCTGGCAACATCTGCTCACTTCTCTCGCCGATTGATTGCAGTTTCGAGCTCCTGGAAAGGTAAGTTTGCTGGAATTTGCTCATTTTTGAGGTTGTATGTGGCATGAAATTTGATCTGGTTAAAGTTTCAAAGACATGGGACAAGTGCAGAAAGTTGGATGGGAATTTAAAATCAAGGAAAATAGCAATAATCAAAATTAAAGATGTCCGGTACGGGTTTCATGGTTTTTAGCATGGTGAAGTCAGCTGTCATTCATGTCATTCAGGGTATTCACTGCTGAGGCTGAGTGCTTTTTAAGTATTTTAGAAATACTAAACATAAAACCATGTAATATGAAGTGGACACACAATCAGCATGGTCAGTGCATATAAATGTATGTAAAAACAGACACACACATACCAGGGTTCGATTTACTTTGAAAAACTTGCTTAGCAATTTTTAGCGAAAATATTATTTTGGTGATGTTCTTATAAGGCTGTGTAAAATTAATATTTTGGTTCTCGTCCCCTCCCTCCTCAATTTCTGGGATTTGTCAGATTTTTTTGATTTTTTAGATTTTTCAATTTTTTAGACTTTGGAATGATTTATGAAATCTTCATACATATAAATAAGTTTATTAGAGAACAAGCATCACTTCCAAGTCTTTTTTTTGTTTTACTCTTGGGTTTATCCCTCAGAATCTCACAAAAAAAAAAAAAAAAAGGGCCTCATCGTTTCCTCGAGCACTGTTGGAGAAGACCGAAAACTACTGACAATGCTAATTTTACATTGGAAAAAAACAACAAAACAAAAACACCTCCCTCCCTCATCAATTCATGAAAATCCTCTGGACGAGAACCAAAACATTAATTTTATACGGCCTTAAATATTAGCATATATATGTTTACATTGTAAAATATTGCTATACAAGCTGATATTTGTGTAGCAGGTTGTCCAAAATGGGGAGCATTTTGCTCCACGACACAAGTTAAATCGAACCCTGACACATACACAGTGCTGTACGGTGCGACCATTTTAGGCGCATTGGCGACTAGATTTTTGCTGATGGCGACTAAAATAAATATTCAATCCCTGGCGCCAATGGCGACCAACTGCTGAAGCCTTTAATCGGCAAAAACAAAACATGTATGTAATGTAGCATTCAAAGTACGAATGTATGCTATGAATATGCATAATCATGTCTCTATGGGGACTTCCTGGAAAACATATAGGCCTACACTGTACATGCTGCATATGAAGTATGTAGCGTTCAATGGGAATATGTAGATCAGAGTACAGCAGCTATGAACATTCAACACACCTCAGATTTTTTACCTGGGAGCAAAATTTGGGCGCCTAAATTTATAAAGTTAGGAGCCATTGGCTCCTCGATTAGTTTTTGCACCTTACACTACAGCACTGCACATACAGGCATAGGGTTGTGCAGTTAGCATGTTTTGTTGACTTTTTTTATTTTGTCTGTACTTAATGTTTACTTTCATTTGACAGACAACTCAATACATTACAAAGAATATCAGTTGATAAACTTTTTATACACCTGCAATCCGGGATACAATCAACTTTAAAACACAATCAGCAGAAAGCCACTGAGCCACATTCTATTTCCATGGCCACACCAATCAAGTACCAATTATTGATTTCTACCATCACCGACAAGTGGCTAATACCAGCTAATACCAGTCACTGTTATTGTCATTTCCATGTTTATATTGCTATACAAATTGAGCAAATAGAATTCAACTAAAAGTGATATGAGGTCCAGGTATGAGATAGTTTGTTTGGAATACCTATTGAATATTCTGAGGGCTGTAAGGCCTAAAAAAATTGTTTGATTGGCGTTTTGGTGTAACCCGACCAACCCTAAAAATAGGCCTGACCCTAGACTTTTTTTCTTATTTTTTTTGTGCCAAAAAATAGGAAAAAAAAGTTTTAAAAGTGAAAATTAAAAATAATAAGAAGAAAACACTTCCAAAGCTAAGCCTTTATCAATATTATATCAATTTACAACTTCAAATGTGTGTGTAAAAAATAATAATAATAAAAATAAAATTACTGACCGACCTAACCTAATTTTTTTTATTTTTTATGTTACGCCAATCAAACAATTTTTTTAGTCCTGATGTAAACAAACCCACTCATGGCCCATGTTGTTCGAAATATTCTCTAACACAAAACTTGTTCATTATAATTATGTGGTCTTACATAATATGTTTTCCCCCTGAGTTTAGATACAAACAAACACTAGCCATGAATGTGAGGGTATCGGTGAGCAAATCCGTTGCGAGTGTTTCTTGAGTAAGGTGAGGTCCATATGGATATTTAGTCTAGTGCTTGGATTCAATTTGATCATGTAAATTGTCATTACATGTAAATTGTAGGTATAATATTTAGGTTGTATTTTTAGTTTGTTTTTTGTCTGTTTGGTTTTGTTTGTCTGCTATGTGCACTGTGATTTTCATCATTTCCAGTGTACTTTTGTACTGTTTTCCTGACACTACTACTGTGGGCTCTGGAATTGGTAATTTTTGGCCATCAAACTTTCCTTTTTTTGTGCAGGCACACTACCACGTCAAGTTGGTGTACCTTGCTCTTTTTCTTTCCAGTTGTTCATACTCAAGGTATCCTCAATATATCATTTATTGATCCTTGATGTGTTTTGTGTCCTCGTCCGTTGGATTCACCAAATGTTACCCACATTTTTTTTCTTTTTAAAGTGACAAATTCAAGCATGCAAGGCTGTCAACTTTTTGTAATTTGCTTGCCTTAGCCCTTGGCACGATGGCATCAGGGACTGTCTTTTAGAATTTGCAGGAGAGCATTAAAAAGCTCTTCTGGAGCCTTCAAGGAGAGCTGTTTAGAGCATTTACAATAGAATGCAAGGAGAGTTCAAAATCACTCTCCTATATATTAGATTTAAGGAAAGGAGTTGAGAGCGTTTGCTCTCGTTCTCCTCAAAAGGCAGTCCCCTGTGCATGAGATACTGTTGTCAGTGAAATGCCGAACAGCGGGAGTATGTGGCGTACCGGGACAGATTTATAGTGTGTCAACTACTCCGGTACTTCAATTTTTGATGCATGGTTATTTGCGCTTTGTTCATCTAAAAATTTGGGGGTAGGGACAACAATTCATTTTGACGATGCGTGATATTTTACCACATTGACATGGTTGAGATTTATTACCTTGGGCTTAGCGTGAGATTTTACGAATGTGTGAGTCTCACATTGAATGTGTGTGAGTTGACAGCCCTCAAGTGCAGCGAGCTCAAAAGGACATCCTCAGACGTTGTGTCCACGAAGCAGGAATCTCCTAGATCTCTGGACTTACATAATGTAGGACCAGACTTTGGAGGGTGGTTAAACCGGTTTTAAGGACCCAACCGTCCCGCTTCCCTCAGAGATAGATTTAATTAAACCATCATCAGAGATTGGGCACTCCATCCTACTTTCAGGCTAGGAACAGCTGGTATGAGTGGCGTAAATCAGCGTGCTAAGTTAATGCCCCATTATATTACCCAGCAGACCCTTGAGCTAGAGTCAGCTGAGCAGAACTTGCACTGCTGGAACTGGGATGTGCAATGTCATTACGGACAATGACTGGTCACAGAAACCTAGTCTTACTATCAGTTGGAGGGGTAGTTCATTGGTAGATCACCAGCGCGGTCATCTTCTGAGTCTAATTTCACCCTTCTTAAGATGAGCACTCCTGGTGTAGTTCTCTCTTGGAAGATGACAAAATTGGAAAAATCACCTTGTTGCAGTCTAACTAACAAACGAACAAAATCAGCTTGTTACACTAGCAAGTGCCACACCGTTGCAACTGTCCACCCGGGGTGATGTAAGGCAGCAGGCAGGACTAGTGTATAGCTATGAAAAGTGTTGTTGAGGAATATTTATAAGTGTCACTTGGCATTATTTAGGTCTGAGTGTCTTGTGCTGTATATATGTAAAGAATAGTGAAAAACAGATTTGAAGTATGAAGAACAAGGAAAAGAAGGCCACGCTCTACAATCAAGTGTGAGCAATTTTGCTGTCAGCCTTTGGGTGAAGAGAAAGGAAATAATTAGCCCAATTTCAAGGTTTCCAAAAGGCCCAAAGGTTTCCATAATACCAGCGTTAAGACCACCCTTAAGGGGAGGCGTTCTTTTGTGCGTAATTATAGAGGGCCAGGGGATTCACTCTAACATAAAAAATATTTGAAGAAATCAAAGAGCCCCAGGAATAAAAACTGTAGTATAATTCATGCCAGACACAATTTCTTTTAATGACAAAAATGAATGTTTGTAATCGATCAAAAACCAAACGTTTTATACCAATTTTGCATTTAGCCTGAATCCGTAAATATGGCACCTCTCGCCCTTTTTTAGGTCAAGGCTGTTTTGACCATTATGCAGCGAATCATTGTTGAAGCTATTTCACATACATATTCAAAACACTCTAGATAAAGAATGTGGCCATATACTGCTGAAATATCTTTTGTGGGTTTCGAATGATAATGTCTTAATGTCGTAAATTTTAAGGTCAAATTCCTAAAATCAAAACAAAACATTGCGACGCAGATATTCCTCAACTTATGCAATTTCATCATCGTATCACTATCAGTGTCTTTATAATTTATTTGTTTGAGGCCTTTTCCAAACGTTTGTGCTATTTATGCATAAAACGGCCAATCTATCTTTACAAAATGCATCATTTTTATGTAAACAAAAGGCTAAAGATAACATTATGAGATTTATCTTTTATTGTTACACTCTTCTGTTCATCTGCCTCTGTGGCCGAGCAGTAAAGAACGGGACTGATGATCAATGACGTGTGGAATCGTTGGTTCAAGTCCCATCGAAGCCAGTGGAAACTTTTTTCTTCTTCAAAATTCATGATCGCATTCTGAAATGAGTAACTTGTCTGTAAATCGTGTATCGTATCCTTAAGTGTAGACAAGGTAGTGTTGGTCGAAGCAGCCAAAAAATGTCGATTTTCATTATATAAATCAATATATTATTGAAAAATAACACTTTGATGTTTTGCAAAAGTTCATTCTACATATACCTTCAAACCTTGCTTGATTTATCATTGTTAATGAGTTATCTACATTTATGTAAGTGTTGCAGGTGTTTCAGCCCTCCTACAACATAACTCAAGAACCTCAGGACCTACAAAAGTATATCTGTGATTGATTCTTCTTAACACTTGCTCTGAAATGAGCCATGCGATTTTTGCCAAAGCTGACTACCATTCGCAAGATGCTGTGAACTACCAAATTGCAACACTTTAAAATAGTGTCAAACCTTAATCATGACTTTTAGTTATCTGGCTTCCATTAATTAAAATCCAATCAAGTTGGTGTTAATCCTACATCACTAGGATCCACAACATGCTCATCTATCACGCCGCAGTTCTTTAACCCCAATACATTTGCACATTCATTGAATGACCTTTGAAAATTTGGGTACAAAAACTCATACCCTGAAACTTGAGGTCAAATTTTGCACCATGATTGTTTAATTGAGGTTATTGAACTATGCCATTGGGATGAGGCCATTGTGGTCCACAGTGCATGTAGTGTGCATGGTTTCCAGGTAATCAACCATCTCGCTTCTTATGTCTCCTGCTATGCAGTTAGCAATCAATTCCCATCCTCACCAACACACTCTGCAGTTATTGGCTCAAATTTCATATGACAAGTTGTTAATAGTAGTAGTGTCAGATTGAGAATTAGGTCATAAAGTAAGCGGGTTTTGGAGTTAGGGCATGTGTGGTAGATTACAGATCAATTTCATTATTATTTATCGCAAAGATGAGTATCTTTGGTGTGGGATAGGCTTTTACAACAGGAATTCATAACAATTAGTGGGTTTTTAGAGGGTTTGCCGTCTGACAAGTTTAGAACTGTCAAGCTTTCGTCAGGAGTAGCTCCGACTTCTTCAGGACAAAGTACCTAAGAATGAGACATGTAGGCCACCCCTTGCCTACTGATGACTCTGAAAAGAGCCGTTCACTGAAGACTGTCCCTTGTCAACAGAGAACAAGCAGATCTCGATATCAAAAGATTTTGGTGGGTATGTTCCCCCGGAATTTTGAGGTGGTGGGTCTTTGGGAGCTGACGGCGTACCAGTAAAAGGGGGTAAAATGGGGACCTTTGGAGCTGTGGCTGCGAACAGTCAAAATCAAGGGTCTTTCTTGGCTTTTTGGTTGAAAATTGTCTGAAAAAATCCCAGAAATATGAGTAATGAGCAATTTTAGGGTCTTTTATAGCTGAAATGATCAAAATCAAGGGTCTTTCGGAGCTCTATTTTGGTCGAATATCTAGGGGTCTTTCGGAGCTGCGAAATCCAAAAAGGGGGGTCTTTCCGGGGGAGCATACCCGTGTGGTCATTTGTGTTAAGTGCCCCCCCCGCTGGGGTAGTACAGTAGTTAACTTCCTCATAGGAAAATTGAACAAACCTAGTGGTCATTCTTAGTCAGTGGGAGTGGTCTTTACGTAGACACATAATCTGATTGGACAATCGAATGATTTTGGGTGTCGTCAATCAGGCGGTAGAGGACCCCACGTCATCATGAGTGTTGATAACGCATAACACGCTCATAGAGGTATGCGTAGACGCAGTGCGGAATACTCGCACATGCTAGGAGTACGCGCAACAAAAGATGTGAAGTTGTAAACAAATTTCGTTCATTTTAGAAAAAGGGGAGTTTTTATGATGGTAACTTAATTTTTGCTTTAAAAAATAGTTTACAGTTATTAAAATAATATCTAACTGACTAACTATCGTAGTGGATACCGGCTGCACCGGCATCCACTACTCAAAATATTGGACCTGCCTGTCGTCTATCACACGGTAGAGGATAGTCAAAATAAAAATTCCTATCGTTTATTCTCTAATTAATGCACAAGTTCAATCATATGTGCATATTATTAGTGTGTACTATGCCTTGACCTTTTAAATTAATATAGGATGTTTATGTTATGAGGTAGCTCTCTACAGCTGGTATGTACTACAAGTGACAACTTTCCAATGGTCAATTAGATCTTGGACTACCATAGACCCTGAAATAAAAATTCCTTTAAAAAAGGAATGGGATACCCAATGGGAGCTTTGATACGATGTGCTGAAACAGCTTGGAATGTAACCGTTTTGATAACATAATCTTGAAAACAAATGTAACATTAGCATTAAAACAAAGAATATGCAAGGAATATATATCGCAGTGGGATTCTACATTCTATTATTGAATTGTGATTTGATGCCACATGATCAAGAAAAAGATCTGGTAACACTGTAATCTTTGCAACACTGCAAATCTTATGCCACATGTAATGATGACTCGATGAGGTGTAAAACCAGGGGTATGAGAAGCCTTTATTAAACAAGATTCTAGATCTGGCATTTTAATCAAATTTCTGTGTCTCAAAGTTGATAAAACAGTTATAAATGCCATTGGACATAAAAATGGTTGCAAGATACATTTTCTGTTGATTTCAAAGTTGTAGGGCCTACCATATTGGTTGATTGCATATACAACAAAAAAAACCAAAACAAACAAGCACAGTGTTTTATAGTGCGCTACGCACAGGCACAACGCCTAGACGTTGATCCACAAACCTCAGCACACTTTGTAGGCCTAGTATTAACAATGCATGTCACTCAATGGAGAGTTTTTGGAGACTTGTGTGTATCCATCTATTGCTCATTATAGTCTCATCGTTCTCAAAAAATCAAACCCTGAACAAAATCTGTGAGAATTTCAAAAATGATATTAACAATTGGGTAGATTTTGCGATTCTGAGTTTAAAATGTCAAAATATAAGTTCCATATATTTTGAGCAATAACTCAATAAGAACTATTTAAATCAAAATTGAATCACTTCATGAAAATTGCCAAATTGGTCTTGTAATCAAAAAACATATCCTAAACTAGAGTCAATATATTCTGATTACAAGTCGCTGACCAGGATAAACATTAATGGGTCAATTGTGACCAATTTTAAAATTTGACATTCGACACCTTTGCAAATTCGCTGTGCAAAGAAAGAAAGAAAGAAGAAAGAATTGGTGAAAGACAGAACAAGCCAACTTTGTCGTCGGCTTACATTTCCTAATGTAAAATCTTGTGCTAGACTACACCCAGGCTAGGCCTACATACTGTTTACATGGTAGAATTTGTCAGTGAATAATTTGATTATCAACAAGGTGTGACCTTCATTTGTCATCAACTTAATCATCAATTTCAGGATATTATCAGTTTACTGACCAGTTCTGTTTTGTTTTATTTCTTGTTCTATAAATTTGTCATAACATGTTACCAAGGGACCAAACCACAATTAGTATAGTCCGCTCAATGTCGTCAGCATACTAAAATTCTGTCTTTTGTTTTAATCGAGGTTGTGCATATGATGTTTCATACCCAGTGTTCGAAATAAGCACTTATCCTCATGTCCTCTTGTCCAAAAATCACTGGGGACAACTATATTGAGCTATGTACTTAACCCCTGGACAACCACTATATTTTACCTCCAAAAGTATGACACATTTTGGGGACAACCAAAATGTATTGAGGACAAGCAGAATTTATGCTTTAGTTATCCTCGGGATAAACGCCATATTTTCCTTATTTCGGACACTGTTCATACCGTATGGCGGAGTACTCAAATGCATTCAACAAAAGCATGATTGCACTACAATCAAATAGGTTGATGACAACATTTCATTGAATGGACTGCACTGCGCCATGATTATGGTGAAGGACACCGGTTCAAATCCTTTGTTTGGAGCCAATCAGTAATATCACGCACAACCTCTATGCACACTCAATGACACAAATTCGCACATGTACTTATTTATTTGCACTCATTCCCTGCTTTCATTATACAGGGTAACTCCTTGAGTGACAAAGCACTGCTATTCCAGGGGGCCCTGTTACAGAGTCTAAACAAAAGAACATTAAAAATGGATTAATATTTACAGTACATAAAATGAAATTGGTTAATATACAATTACAAATATGATTACATAATGATCAATCACCCTGAATATAGTTTTTAAATTGGCCAATTAGACATTGAATCAAAGTTGGAATGAGTATCAATGTCAACTGAGTTATTCCAAAGATAAGCTGTGAATTAGAAGTGATTTAGAAGAATTTCCTCTTGTAGTTATAGCTATGAATAGAATGGGTAAAGCTGAATCTAGAAGAAAGATAACCAGTTGGTATTAAAAGACACTTGAATAGCATGACAAGAATATGATTGTTCCAGCTATGGTCTTAATTTGAGCCACTTTTAATCTTAAAAGATTATTCATCAATGTGCCAATAGGAGTTCTTATGTCAGTGGAAAGAATGATTCTTGCAAGATGTTCAATAGCTTTCATTAGAACTTGCAACCTATTGGAAAGTATGAGAGAACAATGCAATTAGACCAAACATGGCTTCAGTAAAGTGCGGCATAACAAGAGAATCAGCAAGTTTTTTCGGAATGTGATTTTTAAGATAATATTTAACCACAGATATTGTAATCCAATATCTGTGATTTAACACGATGAATTACACCACATCTTACATTGTACACTGGAAGCCATTAAAGACCAAGTTATGTTACTGTCAAAAATAGACCAATTATGTATTTAAAATGAATAATGATCAACTTTCTTAATGTCTTCACCATCATATTATCACAGAAATATTATTGAATTTGTAAAGATTGTGGGGTGTACCAAAGAGCATCAACTTAGTTTTGCTTCTAGATTAATTTAATTTAAGAGTAAGTTTGTTAATCTTTGTTGTGGTTCACTCCATTTTGAAGATTTAAAGGATCTGACTAATTATCAAACAGAGAGGTATCATTGTCAATTGTTTGTCCCTGGAAATTTTCTGTGGGGGCACTCGGCTGACCCCTCCCCCCGGCACCCCTGGCTACGCCACTGGGCCTTAAATCTGATACGGAACAACCGATGTTTACAGACTGGCATTCTGTTATTGAGATAAGACTTAAACCATTAAACCAGTTGAGTTCAAGATCAATGTTCGAAATATGCCTCAAAAAGTTACAGGCCAGCCGGACTTGACCTTAAAAAGTTACCGGCCAGCCGGGCCGGCAACTAGATCCCAGTCAGAAAAATTAGCGGCCAGGCCAAAAAGTTATAGGCCAATGGCCGGCTGACCGGCCCTATTTCGAACGCTGTTCAAGATGTTGGTGGTAAATAAATTGTGCGTGGGTGAATCAAGAATGAATGAAATGAATGAATGAATGAATGAATGAATGAATGAATGAATGAATGAATGAATGAATGAATGGTGTGTGCCAGTGCCCAATTTGTTATGTATTTTAGGGAGAGAAATTGAAAATACAGATAAAATATGGAAGGTAAGCCAAATGTGTAAAAGTAAAACTTGAGGAGACACTTAAATAAAAATTTCATTTGAATGAACGCAGCTGCCAACAGCTTTATGCGATCTGACCGTGGAGCCATGATTGCATGGCGCGTATGATGGCGTATCATTTCAAAATACAACACAAACGCACGACCATGGATACAATGAAAATACAAAACCAATCATGAGGGAGTTGGCATGGTTGGATTCACTTCCACATTACGCACGTGTACGCGGGCGTTCATCACACAGTGTACGTGGACAATCGTCACGCTGTTGGGCGGCTATGTTCTCTCAAATGAAATTTCTACTATAGCTGTGGGCATATATCTCTGAATCTAGAATGCAAATGCACTGCTTGTGTGCCTACCTATGGTCATGCACTATGCCAGACCATTTGATACTTTAGACAAGTTCACAAGTTTGCCAAGTGAAAGTGACTTATGAGCGAGCAAGCTCAGCTACTGGAGTTGCATTGGAATCTTCAATGCTGATTTAACATGATGAGATTTGACAATTGGAAGAGACAGTAGCGGTATCCACTCTGGTGTCAATATCTTAGGATTATCTTTGCATGAGACCTTCTGGTGCAGTCTCATTTAAGAGACCAAGCAAGAGTGGACATGGGGACATAGTATAGTAGCACAAAAGAGTGGACATGGGGGACATTGTATGTACAGTAGCATCATAGATCTTCTAAATATAGATGATCTATGGTATAGTAGCACCAAGAGTGGATATAGGGACATAGGAGGGAGGTACAGGCCATTTTTTGACAATTTTGCTATGGGATTTTTTAAATTTTCAAATTGATTGGGGGGAGGGGGGCACATGCCCCTATTTACACCACTGGGCTTGTGACTCTTGAAGTAAATGGGGACTTAAGGGTATTTAGCCCCACAAAATCCTGCGATTTTTTTTCTTCAAAAGTAGCCCCCCCCAAAAAAAAAGTATTTTGAGGCCTGGCAGAAACATGCACACACAGAGCACACACATTTTCTATTCAAGCAAGGCCGATTTGTTGAACACATACACTACAGTGGAGGACAATTTGTGCGTTTGTCATCATGGCTCAAAGTCAGTGACAGACTTGAGGTGCAACTGCCAATGTGAACATACTCAGGCTTACATTACAATATCATCATGTATCAGCTGATCGTATCCATTGCCATTTCAGCTTCCACGTAAACACATTGTTAACTCAGTTGAGTGGAGTAAAATTGTTTTATTATTTATCATTTTACTGTTAGTTGGCTGCAGGGGATGTAAGCATGGTAAGGCCGTTGAACGGGGCATCGGATTTATTGTGGATTTACTAAATGAGCATCTGTAATTTGTAGAGGGATATGTTTGTAGGTGCAAATTGTAATGCCAACGTTGGGATACCACACATATGAGATCGGTTCCCACTAAATGTGAGGGAAGTCACTCCTGCTGTCAACCTTCTTCACTTGATGGCTTGCCTCATTTTTGCTATTTTGTATGATATAGGCCTATGCCTATGCCCGCTGCTTATGATTGTACTTTCATTTGGCAAATGATCTGTTATCCTCATATCAAGGATTCCACTCACCAAGTTCAAGCCCAATCAGTTTAAAGCCTTAATCTTTTTTTCAGAATATACCTTTATTTTTCTCAAAACCTATTTTTTGGCATATTTGTAATACTTTACACATGTATGTTCCAACTTTAATCTATGAGCAAACTGTCAAATTCACCCTATTTGTAGTAAAACGGGATGATTTTCTGTTGCAAGTTGCAAATCGCAAGTAGTCTCCTACGAAGCCAGTTTGGCTACACTCCCTCCACACGTGGAGGAAGCGTAACCAAACTGGCTGCATAGGAGACTAACTCTGAGGCCGCACTCGCCGTCCTAATCCAAAAAGTGCAAGATATTTAATAATGATTGCATATTAACTATTTTACCATTTTGGAAGAAAAAATGAAAAATCTAACAATTTAAGCAGATCGTACATTAAGGCTTTAAGCAGGGATGTGAGTCCCCCTCTCACATCCCTGGTTTAAGTTTAAAATTTGACCTTTGACCTCCGATTACATCCAAGTATAGTTTATAACACTCCTCATATCTTTTGGCAATATTGGGATCAAAACTGATTTTTATCATAGTATATTCAAAATTAAGGGATGTACTACTGTATTAGATCAGGTGGGGAAATTTAGATGCTACAACTAGATCTAACAAATCCAAAAACAGATTGTTGAAAATAGAGAACGTTACGATTAAAAAAACCAAATTGTCTCCGCGAGGAGTTAGTATAAAAACAATTTGTCTCGCCGAGGTGTTTAAATTTTTTTGTCTCACCGAGGTACTTCATGTTTAACAATTTTTTTTTTGTCATAACCCCTGGGGTTAAAACCCCAACTACTCGGCCCCCTTGATATCTAATGGTGGATCCCTGAATGTTGTGTTCATCTGTCTCGTGTTCATCTGTCTCACAGATCAGGGACATGTGTTTCATATCATGATCTCGACCCTGTCCTCAGAAAGTCCATGTTTCTTCACTGTGGCATACATGCACATACTTAGTAGTATTTATGTACAGTCATATTTAATAGATAGTAATGTTTACTTCAAGGAAAAAACCCTTTTTTGGGAGAATTAACTTTTAAGTAGGGTCGGTTTGTCAGGATTTTTTTTCTCCCAAAGTGCAAACTGTGGCAAAATGTGGGTCCATCGGGCCTTTAAACATTTTTTGTGACCCAATAGAAATAAATTTATAAAATAATTTCAATTTTAATATAAATAGCTTCAAAGACATGACAAAATGTTATTTTAGTTTTGGGTCAACTTGGGGTATTGCGGCTAGGAATATATTTAACCATTTATCCTCTACATGTACACATGTAGCTAGTCTTTATAGCCTACACATTTATTTAAAAGTAATTTCGGTAAAGAAATTTGATCAGCATGAAAGAAACTAATCGTTCTTGCTGCGAAATTCAGGCACTGTAAATATGGCCCCTGTAGCTTGTCCAGTATGAAAAAGATTATGTATACATGTAGAAGAGGTTACAATTGCCAGCATGTATTCAGTAAAGCCCTTTAAACTGGTGATTGTTTGGATTTCTTGCTTGCTGTGAAATTGTGTTGAATTGTAGAACAGCATGTAATCTCATGTCTTGGTAGTTTTCTCAAAAAGAACGAGGAAATTGGTTTCTGGTATATTACATTTTTCATGAATTTTTCAATGGGCAAGTGCACCAGCCATGTTTCAGTGATAGTGGTCTGGACCAGCAATTGTTGTGTATGTTCATGAAGCATACATGTACATGGCCTATGCATTCCAGGGTCTATGGTACAGTGTAGCGTCATATACATGTATGTAGCCGTGGGCAGGTATAGTAGGGGTCATGAGCCCGGGGTCATGAGAAGGGGCTTTTGTTTGCTCTAGTTATCTAGGGACCAGCAGCTCTCCTTGCCCTGCTCAACCTCATTGAAAATGCTGGCTTAGGAATCACAGTTTACCCTTACATTTTTGTTTGAAATATTCAGCCGAAAAAAATATATTTTAAGGGGCTGTGCAATAAATTATGAGCCCTGGGTGGGAGGGTAAAATGGGGGGCAATTTTGGAGAACTAAAAGTGTATGGGCAATTATTGGCAAGCCGGGGGGGGGGGGGGAAGTGATTTTTGGCATACATTCATGTGGCACCTTTTAAATAAAATGCTCTATAAAGGCTTAGGAAAACAGTACTGGGAGGCAAATAAAGAATATTTGGCAGGCCGATGGGGGGGGGCAATTTTTGGCGGGCCGAGAGGAGGGGGTGCAAGCAATTTTTGTCAGTCCGTTTGAAAATTTTACCCCTGGGGGCTCTTAATTATTGCACAGCCCCTTTAATAGGCTGACTGGTTCTGAATATTCACTATTTAGTCTTTCTGTTGAATAAAGTTGACCTGTAATTAAACGTTCAGTTCCTATATTTTCATTTAGAAACTTTCAGAGAAAAAAGTTAGAGCAAACATAGGCTAATTTAGAATTACCCTTTGTCATGTAGAACCTGAACTAAGAACAAACTGAATTTAAAACCCCTTTCCAAGAATAGACCAAGACTTAAAATTACACGTACCAGGGACGTGGCAGGAAAAGGCTTTAGATTTTGACTGCTAAATGTGATCCAAGATAGTAAATGATGATGTGATGTGTGATCATGATAAATGGGGCATTTATGTCGCTTCAAATTATTGTGAGATTAGACCAAAATAGACCGCAAAAAGAACAAGTGAAATATGGTACAGGGCCGGATTTACCGTTGGGCCAGATGGGCTCAGGAGCCCCAAATTTATAAAAAGGGCCCCAAAATGAAGATAATATTCTCTTTTTCATTGTTAATTTTTGGCAAGCTTCATTTTCAATTGTATTTTGCCAAGATATGTTGTATGTTATATGTAATTCCTAACACTGTATGGGTCAACTTTTGGCAACATTTCAGCTTCTGTAAATGCCAACCTGGACTCCACGCCTAAAGGATCGCGCTGCGTGATTAGAATCTTGCCCAACACTCTTCAACATTGCCAGTGGTGAAAATTTGGACTTTCATGGCTCGGAGGGGGCGCAGAATCGATGCTGAATTAGTCAATTTGGTGCCCCCTAAGGTGGCGCACAGGGCACATGCCCCCCGCCCCCTGTCACTACGCCACTGAACATCACCTCACGGTGAGTTGGGCCTCCAAATTTTGGCCTGGCCCAGGGCCCCCACAAAGCTACATCCGGCCATGAATATATTATGGGCATTTTAGGGTTTGATGAAAATGTAACATTTCGGAATTGATAGTAATTGTTGTGCAGAATCAGACAATTATTTCATTTGTGCAGCACTGCAATGTCTTAATGTTCTATTTCCATGTTTTATTTACCACATAGCCTATTTATTCAGGATAATGTCGTCAAACCATCATCTCTCTGGAGAGACAGGTTGCCTTACAGTTTCCCTCCTCTATTCCAACCATTGAAACACTTTAAAAAAATTCTTTTTGCCTGCTCCAGTATAATACAGACCATGGGACAAGTGGAACTAATACAAGAATTGGACAGGCAAGCAAAAGCATGTTGCCAAGGGCCAGATGGCTGAGCGGTTAAGACGTTGCGCTGCCCCCGGGGGGGGGGGCACATCAAAATTTTTTGGTGGGTATGCTCCCCCGAAATTTTGAGGTGGTGGGTCTTTGGGAGCTGTCGGCGTACCAGTAAAAGGGGGTTTTTCGGAGCTGCGAACCGGGCTGTGAACAAGTAAAATGGGGTCTTTTGGAGCTGAAAAAATTCAAAATCAAGGGTCTTTCTTGTTTTTTGGTTGAAAATCGCCTGAAAAAAAAAACAAGCAATATGAGGACTAAGCAATTTTGGGTCTTTTAGAGCTGAAATTATCAAAATCAAGGGTCTTTTCGGAGCTTTATTTTGGTCAAATATAGGGGTCTTTCGGAGCTGTGAAACCCAAAAGGGGGTCTTTCGGGGAGCATACCCGTATGGTCATTTGTGTTGAGTGCCCCGGGCGCTGCCGGCCGGGAGAATACGATTGGCGAGGGTTCGAGCCTTGGGCATACCTTAGATGAGAATTCTCTTCCTCTCCCAAAATGTTCCTAGAAGGTCGGAAATCGTACAATTGTGTTCAGTTGCTTTACAGAATAAAATTGTAGAATTTCTTCTCACCCCCATACACTGCTTAGCAGATGTGCAGATATAGGTAGTGTGTGTGCAATGTCTCGTGGTTCGGAAGTCACATAAAGCCGTTGGTCCTGTGTACAGGAAGAGTCAAACCCTGTGCACGTTAAGTATCAGAAAACTTTTCAAAGGGATGGGACTGCCGAGATGGTCAGTCGGACGAGGATAAGCAAACAACTTATTTTCTTGGCCTAATTTTATAGTTTGTCATTTCAGAGTGAGTTTTAAGCTTACTTAATGATTTTAATAGGAATTACTGGTAATCGTTCTAAAAATGACCTAATAAATACCCCCCTTTTGGAAAATGCAACGCCCCCGGGGGCGACTATTCGATGATATACAATATATTTCGGGCAAACTGACATATTGATAGAGCAGAAAAAATCGGGACACGGTAGGATTTGAACCCAGGTCGAGAGTTATACCACTGGACTACCCGAGTTCCCAGTTGAAACACAGATTATTACCGTACTGACGCGAGTATAGTCCCACCTTTGAATTTGTATGCATTTTGAAATCATTAATAGAGTATGACATAAAAAACTTTTAAAAAAAATATTTTATTTTTTTTAGTTCGAGTATAGTGCCACCCCCAATTTTGACAAATGTTCACCTAAAAACGGGGTGGGACTAGACTCGCGTCAGTATGGTACATGTATCCGTTCAGCCTGATTTCAGAGAGATCCATACAAATGGTTTGAATAGGTTATAGTTTTTGATGATTCGATCAGTTCTGCTATATGGATTGGTACAAATGTAGTAATAGCATTGTGAATTTATCTTCTATGCTTCAATGATTCTAAAATCAATGTTATGAGTTTATTTGTATTTAAATAATTTTGCATTATTGTTTATAGATTGGGGCCTATACATTGTATGCAAATAAAGAGTGTGAACATAAATGGACCGTGAAAATTGTCTTATTTGTGTACTGCATGAAGTGTTTGATTGACAGCTACATGTGTTAAAGGTTACAGCTAGATCATTGAGATCATCTTCATCATATCTCATCTTCAAGTAGAACGTGCAACAAATATTGTTTACTTAATTTTTGGTATACCTTGTGCCTATTTTTATGCCTCCACCGAGGTAAAATGTTTTCTAGTTGTTTGTCATTCCGTCCGTCAATCCGTTTGTTGTCCGTCCGAGGTTGCGAGTGCAATTTCTCGGAACTGGTAAAGGCATATAGTGATGGGTTGGCAATTTAGTTGGCAGTTTTCAAATTCCAGTAGGTTTTTGTTGCAAAATATTATGCTAATTTGGTAGCTCATTTGCATAAAGATGCATACATTTTATTTTTTTTTTGATTGGATTATTTTTATTATTATTTGGAAATGTAAGCATAACTAGTAATTTTGAAGATACGTTGGAATTCCTTTCACCATTCTCTTTCCAAAAAGGTACTTTCATATATTTCTTTGTCTTTGTTACAAAATAATTTAATAAAAATAAGTTAACAATTTTTCAACCAGACACGATCCTGTGTGCATCCTTAAAATATTTCTAATAGGCTGGTGGGGTTAGATATCCAGGATGAAGTTGGTCATTTATGCCATTCATCCAATACTATAGTTTTTTCAGCCATTAAATTAGTCAAAATTGCTTGTAAATTGATCAAGCAATGTGTAATTATTAGTTTAATTAAGTTCAATTAATGACAATTAAACTTGACTTAGTTCTGCTCCTTGGTTTTTAATTGCACAATCGGATATGCTCATGTAACCACAAATGGTGACTTTGCAGAAAGTTTTGAAAAAAAAATGAATGTTGTGTGCTGTACGTGCTCAACACAAAGTTCCTCAAATATTGGGAACTATCTATTCACCTATGGCCCACTTCATGACCTAGTGAAGGTCTCTAAAATCCCATTGATATGCTAAATTTTGTCAGCTTTATTACCAGCAAATCTGTTTTCTTTGTAATTATTTGGCTTCTTCACGGTTCATGTGAATGCGTAGGTGTTTACTTCAATTCTTGTTTGTTCGTGGACATGCGACTGTCATGCACACCATAAGCCAACCAAGGTCATGTCACGTCTGCACTTCTTGGTCCAAACACATCAGAAGATAGCATTGAATATAATGTTACCTGGAATTATTTACATTGCTTTAAATTGGGAATAATTGTTTTAGAACCTCTCTGCATCTAGAAAGAACAGTTGGGTAGTTTTATTTTCATCCAGCAAGGATATTTCTTTGTAACTTATGTCAGAGTGTTAAGGTAGGTGAATATTGTAATTGTGATATTTTTAAGCCATGTCTGATTTCTGATATTGTGTTGTTACAGGAGAAGTCATGCATGATGCAATATTGATACAAGTATACTAGTATTAGCCTGGAATATATGTTTGCAGAAGGGGTGCATTAACTTTCAGTTTTGCTGTGTTGTCAATATTTATTTGGTATACGTGTTGTCAATAATATTTGGTATATATTTACTTGTTTAATGCAAAGTTTGGATTTTGTAAATGTTGTTTTTGATAGCTATAAGTTCTGGGTGCTTGTGGTCTGGATGGCTTGAAAAACCTTCCAACTATTAAAACTTTGATCTGCCTTCAAAATGAGTTTGATATAAAAAAAAAAGTCTTATGTTTAAAATTATATCAAGGTAGATTGTCTTCTTGACTTCTTCACATATGATAAGGTTCGAGGTTTGACCAGTCCAAATATTTTTCTTGCCCCCCCAGTTCCCCCCACTTTTGAGGGGAAAAGCCAAAATTACGTAAATTTCAATATGTTTACACATTTCATGATCCTTTCTTAGCCCACCTAAAAAATTACATCCCCTCCCCCCCCTGTTGTTGAAGTTCTGTATACAGTACACGCCTGTATTTTTCCAAGTAATTCGAAGTCACTCAGTACTTGGTCATGATGATGTGATCATCAATATGGCAGCCAGTTTTCTCTATATAACTAACCCAATGTCTGCTATAAGCCTCCAAGTTTCTTACCCGTCATCCTGCCATATCTACTTCTGTAGTGCAGTATCAAACGGGGGGAATCATATTGCAGTGTCAAAACTGAACAACTTGGTAAATGTGGTTTGCATTGTGTTTGTGTGAGATACATGTGACTCATAGGTGTTCAAGACATTGTAAGAAGCTAAATCTGTATGTTGTTTCATGGTGCATCATGTTGCAAAAGACAGCTTCACGACTTTATTGCTCTCCAACTCAATACTTGCTGTTCCGATACCCTGCTGATGTTAACACAACCAACTAGTGTACCTATATTTTGGCTGGTACTAGTATATTGTCATCTCTTCCAGTGAAGACGTTTTATAAATTAATAGCTTTGGAATATATGCAATATTTGTTATGGTTGACAGTAGTAGAGGTAGGTGATCAACGTTGGTGTAAACCAAACATACTAGTATGTCAATCTTGTGATTGTCTATCACGACCGGGCCTATCATTGATGACGGGATGTCGTCATGCATGCACCATACTTGTGTATATTATGTACATGTCTTGTTGAGTTGGTGTGCAGTTGGGACTTTATTGATGGGTGCAGTAACAAAATCCGAATAAGTTTTTTCCAATTGTAAGCCGAACAAACTACAGGATTCAGCAGCATACTTAACAAAGTGAAAGTTTAGGGAGCAATCGCTATTTACGCCAGGGAACAGAGGATTTTAGGGGAGACGCAAAATTTTTTGATTGACTTCAGGGGGACGTGAAATTTTCACCTTAATATGGGGGGGACATGAAATTATATATAAGGAATGGAGGATTCAAGGGGGGGGGGACATGGAATTTTTCCTTTGATATGAGGGGAGGATGCGAAATATTTGTGCGAAAATATATGAAAATCCTCTGTTTCCCCCTGATGTAAATAGTGATCCCTCCCTTATTCTATGACCACGATGACTAGCATATTCTGTAAACCACTTTTTATTCAAAAGTTTCAAATAAAAGGAAATGAAGTTACAACTCACAATGCCACAATTTCATTGTATTGATTTAAAATATTGTTACCTCTGGGTGAACTTGTCCCTAATGGGAATTACCAGTGGCACTAAATGACTTGTGACAGACAACTCTTGATGTCTGTTTCCTGCCTATGGAACGTACTGTTAGTCTTGATCAAAGACTTGCATCATAACAACCCATGGTTTGCACTTTTTTACTTCCAGAGATACATGTACTGGTACTATAAAAGTAATTTTTTTTTGTTTTGCACATTTAATTTTTGGCCCCCACAAATTTCACAACTTTGTGTGGGGGCTACCTTAATTATGAATTGTGAAATTCTAGTTGACATCCCGTCATTTGCAGTAGCTGTATCCGTTGATAGTATGCAGTATCAGAAGTTGTTTTTAGGGGACAGCTTTATTGACAAACAGAATGAGCACTGTACATGTACAATTTTGATAAAGTTGTGATGTACGCTATATATTTTAAACATAATAATAATGAGCGGGCTAAGGTGCTTCAATATTATTATAATATGATTGTTATAATAGATTGTGTAATTGATTGATTGATTGATTTGATTTATATTTTAATTTCCAAGGGACTTCTAAGGCATGATCATACATTCAAGTAAGCATTTTGCGCAATAGTACAAAGAAGGGAACTTTTGTATATATATCACCTGCATATGAAAAAAAACCCAAGTAATTGGTCTTTTTTCACTCGCCGGGCGCGATATGAGAGTATCTCGCTTTGGTTATCAAAAGCAGCAAAAATGGGAAAAACTGGAGCCTTAATTGCACAGATGTTACTCGAAAAGGGTAGCTAAACTTAACATCAAGATGCCGACAAAGAAAATCAGTTAAAATGAAGGCAAAATTCAGGTGAAATTGTACTCAAAAACTCCTCAAAACGTGTGCTTTTTCTTTGGTTTTTATCCAGGCCTCTTGACTGAACTGTACCGGTTTGAGATCACAGTGTTCATAATCACTCTTAACACTAAAATACTTGCTTTGGGTAGGAAAACACCTGTGTAGTACTTGCTTTGGATCCATTTTACATTAAATGAAAAATGCTTGCTTTGGGTACTTTTTGAAAGTCCTTGTACGTTGTTGATGTACAACTTTGAATATAAGTGCCTCCTCCTCGCTAAAAAGGTATATTGCCAATTACACTTTGCATACAGGTAAGTACAGTACCGTAGTACGCAAAAGAATTTAGGTACCAGTTAGAGGTGGTGGAATAATTTTGTGTACCCCGGGGTGGTGAATTATAGGGGGCAAAGATTTTTGGCAGGCCAAAAGGGGGGGCAAGCATTTTTTGGCAGGTCGAAAAGGGGGTCAAGCGATTTTTGGCAGGGCGAAAGGGGGGGGCAAGCAATTTTTGGCACAGATATTTTGGGCACTATTTCTACATTGTACCCTAAAAAGGTGTAGGAAAATGCTATAATTAAAGACAGATAAAAAGAATTTATCGCGTCTGACGTCATCTGTCAATCAAATTTGAGCACGGTTTGTTTACAAGTGTCGTGATGATGACTTGCTGAACGCGGATTTATAACCGGGCGCCTTATTGTTAATTTTGCACCTTTCGACATGCAAACCATCTCAAAAGTTAGGTCTTTATAGTAGGAAACTTTCTTAACCGAAGGCACCATGTCCACAATGCCTAGAAAAACTGCTTTTTGCCTTGTAAAAGTACAGAATTTTTCGCCATTTGCTGCTATTCTTTTTCTCCGATCAGCACCAGATAGATCGGTCTTCCTTTTACGCGCTGATTAACCTGTGTTAACCAGTCAAGGATCGTAATTGACAGTGACATTAGACACGATAAATTGTTTTTATCTTTGTCTTTCATTATAGGAACATGTTCAAATATTTCCTGCTCGCTGCGCTTGCATAATATATGATAAGACAATTTAAGGTTTTAAATTTTGGTTCTCCAAAATCTTGCATGTGTAAGGGAGGGGGCAAAGATTTTTTGGCACATCAAAAGGGGGCAAAGGTTTTTGGCATGTCAAAGGGGGGGCAAAGATTTTTGGCACGGCCAAAGGGGGGGGCAAGCAATTTTTGGCAGACCAATTTGAGAATTCACCACCCCGGGGGTACACATAATTATTGCACCACCCCTTATGTTCACCCCCTGTATATCCTAAACAAAGACGCACATAATTGGAGCCAGCAGACAATAGCTGCATCTGTTAGCTCAAATGTTAGACCTCATTCATTGAAATTGTTCAAGAAATAAAGCCACAACGATACAAAATCCAAGGAAGATGCAAATTCAAAAGTTGCAGTTTGCTCCTTGCATGGCCTATTGATTTGCACCCCGGGATTTGCACACAAAGTGTTCTCGAACAAGAAACGCCATGCTTGCATTGATTAGCATGTTAAAACTAGCGTTGTGCTATAACACGAAAGTGCAACTTTTGATTTTATTCCTTCCTTAGGTTTTAGATCACTGTTTGTTTAATTCTCAACCAATTTCAACAAATGAGGTCTTTTAAGACTCAGAGCTAAAGAGTGAGGTTTTTTTGGTACTTGTTTTAATTATGACATATATTTGTCTTTATTAGGATATATCTGGGTGAACAAAACTGGTACCTTAATTCTTTTGCGCAGTATACACACTCTATATTCAATTCGGGTCCCATCAGTTTGTCAGAATTATGAAGATTGAATGACATTTTGATTGTATTTTATGCTTTAAAATTGATTGTCAAGATAAATAAGACCATTTAGAAGTATTATTATAGGATATGCACAAATTTATGTTCCATTATGACTGAATGTCCCAAAGGATATTTGATGTTGTGGGGAAAAGTCGACATTGACCAAGAAAACTGGCATCTTTGTTTCAATCACATTTCTGAAAATGAAGTGAATCATCATGCCGAACTTGATCATGTTATAAAAATTGAGAGGCAGATCACGTCCCAAGAGACTGAAATAGTACGTCAAAATGTTGAGATCAATTTGCATTTTGTATAAGAATAAGTTGGAGATGGATGAGCTTCAACCACAATTATTATCTAATTATTTCTGCCCTTTTCATAGTTCACTGACTGATACGTCAAAACTGTTTTGATGATGTCTGTTACTGTATACAATCATGTAGACCTATCAATAATTTTTTATTTAATTTCCTTTAGGAAAGTTCAGGAGTTAAGTTTGTCACAGTCTATGATTTGATTTATAATTTGTGTTCATGTCATAGTCTATTAATGATTTCAAAATGCATTGTATATTTTGAAATCATTTATTAATGAACACAAATTATAACTTTGCATATTGAAGGCACAAAATGTTTTATTTTTATTTTTTTAAGTCAACCATGAATGATCCTAGCATATTTTAGTTCTAGGTCTGGGACTAGCACTTTACTCGAATGTGGGACTATTAAAACTCATGTCAGTACTGTATGTGATATTTTCATTTATGGCAAAATAATGAGCAATAAGATTGTCTGTTTACTTTGCGCTCCGATAAATGTCAAGTATTCCATTTATTATTACAGTCCAAGGTTTATACAGAAGCTGAAAAACATGATTAATACTATTGAATTGATTTTACCTTGATCAAATTACATTTCATTTGATTTGTCATTGCATGATTGATTGCCAATCACATATAAATACAGATGCATTAATTCTGATGTGGAGGGGGGGGGTAGGGGGGTTGTACTCACATAGTAAAGACATACAGGGATGTGCCCCTCCAATGGGTAGGTTTTTCACGAAAATCCTTAAACATGGGTCTATGTTTTGAAGAAAAAAATCCTTACACATAGGTCTCCTTTTTAAATTTTCTGTGCTATGCATGAAAAATATGTTGCTTTTACTATTTCAAGCTCAAATCCTTAGATATGGGTCCTTATTTCCTTATAAATCCTTAGATATGGGTCCCAATTTTCGGAAAATCCTTAGATATGGGTCTCTATTTTCGGTAAAATTACCCTTGGAAATGGGTAAGGGTTCAGAACATCAAGCTGCACATCCCTGTCGAAAAATAATCCAAGTACACCCCGGTGGAGGCTCAGATTTAGGGAGGTGTTGCTGAGAATCTAAAAGTGGACCCATCGCTATACCAATTACCGTATATTCGCCCCCGGAGGCGCTGCATTATTCCAAAAGGGGGAAGTTTAATAGAGGTCATTTTAGAACGATAATTCCCATTAAAATCGTTAGGTAAGTTTAAAACTCATGCTGATATGACAAATTATGAACTTAGGAACGGTGACCTGTTGTTCACTTCCGGGTTTAAGATCAGACTTTCGCCAACTACAGATGCCATTTAGCGACCGTGTGTGCACCTTGGTAAGCTTACTACACAAGATAACATGAAATATGTAACATCTTGGTTGGGGGCGTTTAATTGAAGGGGGCGCCTATTCGAGGATATACGGTATTCTAGAAATTTGGATCTATTGATAATTTGATATACCAAAAGTCAACATGGCTAAATTTAACACAAATTGTCAAGAATTTTTACAACTTTATTTTTGGTAAAAATGACCCATCCTATACCAAAATAAGTTTTAAAAAAACATACTGAGTAAACCAGACTTCTCTTTTATTGTGCCATACGATTGAGCTGTTTTGCTGTCTCTGTTTATCATGCCTTCCGCTGCCTGGTTTTTGTAGCCGAATAGAAAAGCCAGAGAGCAGATTACATTGTATTCTCATTGTTCATGAACATTATAATAATATTGTGTTATAATTTTCTTTATTTTCTGCCATCCATAATGAGAGCTTGTATTGAGTCTAGGGTAAAGGTGACATCACTCAACAAGGATGAGTGAATGAAGTAAGAATTTGATATGGAAGAAACAACTTCTTTCTCATGTCTTTGTCAACACACAAAGTGACATCTATAATACAATAATGCTCTTGTCAATCGTGACATGAACACATATTTCTTGGATGTTTTTTGATGGAAATGAGCAAAATGAACACTTTTTTTGCTACATGAAAAGTGCTGACTCTAAGGGTTATTAAAGGATAGCTTGTATTTTATATTGACATGGCGAGGAGAGCATGTTACACTAAATAAAGACAGCTTCTGCAGTGGACAGTGGTCAGTCCACGAAATCCACCTGTGCGAAGGATTTCAAATGGATTCATGAGTGCTTTAGCTGAACTAAAGTAATGCAGAAATGGACAGTCAGTGACATTCAACTGGTTCTGCCGTGGTCATTCAGGTAAATAAGATCTGTTCAGCAAAGGATAATGGACTGGACTGAAAAATAGTAATTCATTCATTTTTTTAATGGATATGGAACTAAAAGGAGGGTGATTCCGCAATGGATAGTAAATTGAAGAAAACCAGTTCAGCGATGAGTATTGAACTACAGAGGAACACTTCAGCAATGGATATTGAGTTGAAAAAGAGTGCTTCAACAATGGATACTGAAGTTAGAAAAAGAAGTTCAGCAATGGATACTGAAGTTAGAAAAAGCAGTTCAGCAATGGATACTGAAGTTAGAAAAAGCAGTTCAGCAATGGATACTGAAGTTAGAAAAAGCAGTTCAACAATGGATACTGAAGTTAGAAAAAGAAGTTCAGCAATGGATACTGAAGTTAGAAAAAGTAGTTCAGCAATGGATACTGAAGTTAGAAAAAGTAGTTCAGCAATGGATATTGATTTAAGTAAGAGCAGTTCAGCAATGGATATGAGTGTTTCAGTGACAGATATTAAGCAGAACAAAAGTGCTTCTACGATGGATAGTCATATGAAAAAGAATATTTCAGCAATGGATGTTGCGATGGATAAGAGTATGGATTTTGAACCAATCAAAAGTGACTGTGCTATGGATGTTGATTTTCACAAGTGTGATTCGGTTATCTGGATGATGGATGTAAACAAGAGCACATAATAACAGACTATCTGTATCAAAAAAGTTAAAATTCTATCATTTCTACCAGGTTACTATTGAGATTCGTCACATTTGGTGCCAAGAATAATGTAAAGAGGTATTCAATTTTTTTTGTGCGCAATCAAGTGTGCATTGCTTGTGGATTTGAACTTGTGTAATATATGTACTTAGGAAATGCGTCAACAGTAACGATAGAATTCAATTCATTCATGAAGTAAGAGAGAAGTGCCCCTTTAAAGATTTCAAACATTTCAACCTTTCAGGAACCCATTGACATTGATCTGCCTGGCAATGCCATATTGTCTGTAGGCCTAGCATGTTGACTGCAGGCCTAGCGCTATAGGATCCACAACATGCTCATCTATCAGGGCACAGTTCTTTAACCCCAATACATTTGTACATTCATTGCATGACCTTTGAAATTTTTAGTACAAAAACTCATACTCTGCAACTTGAGGTCAAATTTTGCACTATGATTGTTTTAATTGAGGATATTGAATTATGTCATTGGGATGAGGCTATTGTGGTCCATAGTGTAGCTAGCTAACCCGTCTGCGCATCATCACACTTTGCTATTTTGTCATAAGTATCGACTAATGGTGATGTGGAGAAGGTGTGTAAGGAGTGTAATTATGAGGTATAACACATATATCTGCAAGGAGTGCTTCACCATGATGTGAACAATAGTTTTCTACATTTTGTAATTAATTGTAAGTACACTTATTTTATAATTAAGATAACTAATTTGTCTTTTTGTTTTGTTTTTTCTTCATTACCATGGCTTTATATTCAGAGGGGATATATTTTAAAAGGTCATTTCCCGGGGGCGTTACATTTTCCCAAGGGGGGCGTTAATTCAAGGTCAATTTTAGAACGATAATTCCCGTTAAAATCATTACTCCATTAGGTAAACTTAAAACTCACGCTAAAATGACGAACTATGAACAAGAAACACTGACTTCTTGTTCACTTCCGGGTTTCCAATCCAGATTTTCGCCAAAAAGTGACGCTATTATCAATCGACCATGTGGGCAACTTGGTAAGCTTACTACACAAGATAGCATGGAAATATCGGCATTTTTGAAACATCATGGTTGAAAATAGTGGTGGTGGGCGTTTATTTGAGGGGGGCGACTATTTGACGAAATACGGTAATCTAGCATAACTGGCAAACACAAAATACTCCTTTAAATACAATATCACTGTTCTATTATAGAGCAAAATATCTTACCAATAACTGATGCAGATATTTCTGTTGTTCTTTTTACTATCAATGGACATACCAAAATGTTGCAAGTAAGATCTGTAGAATATGGACCTAGCGGTGTGACTGACTACAGATGTAATGTTCAGCACATGTTGCCACAGACACATTTTTTCAGAATAGTACGAGAAGAATTCTGTACCTTAACAGGAACCCTGCTGTAACAAAAGTGCTATCATAATAGTGCTAAGACTTGATTGATTGTGATATTTTAATATTGTAGTAGGAAGGGCACATTTTGGTGTATGTTCCCCCGGAATTTTGAGAGCTTTGGGAGCTGAAATTATTAAAATCAAGAGTCTTTTGGAGCTCTATTTTGGTCAAATATAGGGGGTCTTTTGGAGCTGCGAAATCCAAAAAAGGGGGGTCTTTCCGGGGGAGCATGCCCGTAATGGTCATTTGTGTTAAGTGCCCCCGGATTGTAGTCATATTCATTTTTAGCCTCGAATGAAATTTGACGTCACTCAAAAGCAACAGTTGAAATTCAAATCCTTTATAATTGTGTTATGATGCACCGGCATAAAACAGCCGGGCCACTAGACCAAGATTAATATCAAAGAAGTTTACTTGTGGACAAAACTAGCACCGCAGGTCAATACAAATGATTCATAGATCTGAACTTGCTGTCACTAATTGAATCTTCAAGCTTGAAATAATGCACAATTGAGATTTACCATGCCATGCTTTTGTGTACATGGTAAAATGCTGACAGACATACATGTATGGATAATAAGGGGACAATTATCAATTTCCTCCGTGCCGTGTCAGCTACTATCCGTATCCCTGTTAAGCCTGCATGGTTAAGTAAGTGTGAAAGGTTGATACTGGATCATATAAACAAGGCTGGTTTGATGGTCAGTTTACTGGACGGTTTTGAGCGTGAAAAAGAAACGGATGATTGGATATATGCCAACATTTTGAGTAATTGTTTTCAATCTTGATATTAATTATTGATGATTTGTATCTAGTTTGAATCTGTTTGTGGTGCAAGTTAACGTAGATATTGAGAAGGTCAGGAACAGCAGGAGAAGGCAAGTCTCATCATGCACACCTGTGCACTTGCGGTCTGTCTGGATGTTTTTGCTATGTATGAATGATTAAGGCATTTTGTCAGCTCAATTCAATGATACAAGAAAGAGCAAGTGCATCATTAGACTGCTTTGCATTCCCTTTTTGATAAACAATTCACATTACTTGTGCCATTCTATGAAACGCAACACATACAGTGACCGCTTTGCCCGGAGAATAGATGTCGCAGTTTTCGGATGGGAGTGGTGTCGCAGTTTTCGGATGGGAGCGGTTCTGAACTTGTAATCATTGTGAGATGAGTTGCTATTGAAGAATTTCCAAAAGGGGCTACAAAGTAGACTAGTACATCATTTGATGAGATCACGTACAGTTGGAATTTGGAATATTAATGTTCAAAAAAATATTTTTAAAACAAGTGTGACATTTCTGTTTACTAATTATTCCAAGCAACACTCTTCACATTTATCAAAAATATAAGCAAGTCAATTTTAAGGGCAGATTCAGTCAAATGTAGCAAAAGTCCAAATTGAACATACATGTAGACCCGGTCCATACGAGTGTATTTTTCTCCATTTATTACAATCGTATTACAATAGTATTACGACATGAGTACCGTGTGTCCGCTTAATGTCGTCGGCATATCACAATCGTGTCACATTCGCAAATAATGAAAATTTCCATCATTGGGCCAGTTTGTAGCATGATCGTGTCGTAATTGCTGACGAAAATTACCTGTGTGTACGCATTTCGATCGTTGTATTTATGTGTACTCAATGGACTTCGTAATTGCTGTGCCGTGTGTATAACCAGAATTTATTATGACACAATGACGAGGTGCTGACCGTGTGGACGCTCTCATCATTCATTTATCATAATTCGTGTGGACTGGGTCATAGCCAACATCAACTCATTTTGCTTGATTGCATAACACATTTTATCTTTGATTTTTAATCCTTCTTTTATCATTTCTGGCTGTAGACTTTCAATGTTGAGTGACCTTAGGGAACAAACCAAAAGATCGATGACGTCCTATAAACGTAACTTGTTTCGTTTCTCAGCCGACCCCCTCCCTCCCTGCCAGAAACGTAATAATGAAATGTTGAAAATTTTGACATAATAATAATAATGACACATTCTTCAGACCGATGTTTTTGTACAAACGTAATCAAGTATTTTTACCCCCTCCCCCTAAACGAAACTAGTTTATCAATCTTTTGGTTTGTTCCCTTACACAATCGATAACAATATGTTTCAACTTGAATTGTGTGTTTTTTTGTTACAGACACTTACTGATGTTGACTTGATGACGGAGCAATGAGAATACACCTGCTAGGGCTCTCCCAGTTGCCAATCTGGCCATCAGGGAGCCACCGCCAACCAGACAGACTCAATGTCGCAGCCATTTGGCCGCCTCTACCAGCCGCAGCAAGTCCTAAGGCACCCAGGTGAAATACCCCACTTCAGTCATGTCCACCCCACCCGTCTGAATCACGGGCATTCATTGCCGCATAACGGCCCTCCGCCACAACACCGAAACGGTGTGCAAGTGTACGCCTATCCTCGACCGCAACAGCGATATAATAACTACAATAACGGGTATCATAGCCACCAGAACGGATATAATAATCACAACGGTTATAACAACTACAACAACGGTTACAACTCTCGCGGTAGAGGAAGGGGTAGAGGGAGAGGAAGAGGTGGTGGTGGAAACGGAGGAGGAATACGAGGTGGTGGGAACAGTGTAGGAGGAGGGGGGAGGAATACGGGGTGGTGGTCACCCTGGTAGTGGTAGAGGACGTATAAATGATGATTTGGAATGGGACAATTATGATTTGGGATTGAGTGCAAAATCAAAAGGACGAGGAAGGAATAATTCAAATGCATTCTCACAGCATCGCAGCGGTTCTTCAGGCGAGAGGCGCCGGAGTTGGAGTGGGATGATTACGACCTGAGGCCTAAAGAAGAAGAGAATCAAGAATCTCTGGATCTGCTTCTGTCAGACGGATTCTTACCACTGGTTCGAAAAAATGATTTTATATAATTTTGCCGCATTGTGTTAATCAGCATGGGTAACATGGCATAGTTAAACAGAAAATACTAACATTATAATAGACATAACATTATTGGGAACATGAGCTTGCAACTCACATCACCCGATAATCTGAACCCCAGATGCTAATCAAGTTGTAGTCTATTCGCCCTTTGCACAGATCCGCCATCTTGATACCAAAACGAGGTTCTCCCTGCAAATATATGCGCAAAATGCCCGGGCAAAATGTGCATTTTTGTTTCTTGCACTTTTGCGCAAGGAGGCTTTGCAATGTGTACATGGTACACAGAGCACACAATTTGTGGGTATAACCTCGTTTCGAGATGACCGTGATATCGCCAAATACTTGTAGATTAGGCACTGTTTATGTGATCCATGTAACATGACCTTAGCATCAAAAGCTCTATCTATATACAAATTTCAACCAAAATGGCAAAACTTCTTAAAGTTATTACTTCCACAGAGATACATATGTGGTTGACATTGATTCACAATTTAGGTCTAATGTAGTATTACATTACATTCAATCATGCAAATATGACCTAGAGATATATAAGATATAGACCCCGTTTACACAGAGAGAAGTCGACTTCAATTGCGACATCGAATTCAGATTGCGACTAAGGATTAGCATAAATTATTTCTTGACGGGATGTTTACACGGTAGTCGACTTCAAAACAAATTATGAATTCAAATTTTATGCCATCACTTGCTCATGTTTCAAATTACCATTATGAAGTCGACTTCTAATTACGTGTTCGTTTACACTGCAAAAGTTGAGTTTGAAGTCGACTTTGAATTCGACAAATGTTGCTCGGTCATCATTCAAGTCGACTTCTGAAGTCGAGTTCAAAATCGACGACCCTGTTTACACACAAATGAATTCGAGTTCAAAGTCGGCTAAAGTCGACTTCAGGCTCTGTGTAAACGGGGTCATAGATTTCAGTCAGAGCTCTGGATTTCAGTTGTCTTGGGCTTAATTTCTCATCATCATTATGTCTTCAATCACATTACTAGTGCTGAGTAATTATAAACTTCAAGAAAGTCTTCAAATAATGCAAAGTTACAGCAAATTCAGAATCTAGACATTTGAAATCTGGCCATGTGTATAAAAAAAGTTGACCAAAAATGACTGACATTTCACAACATTTTATAATATTATGCAAAATTGCATAAAGCTGCTTCACATTGTTTGTCAAGTTTGCTCAACTTTATGATCTTGGTAACCAACATATACTAACCTTGTAAAAATTATATGGGTACTTACTAACCCATTTGTTTTTGTCTGTTTGTTTCAATTTTGCAAACTTCCGCAATTTTTGAGAAAGCTTGCAACTTTGTGAAACTTTGAGAAACTTTATAATATTTTGACAATTTTTGGCAACTGGGCCTCATCACATTCGTTTCAATACCGCCAAATTTTAGTCTGCACATTTTTATATGAAAAATACCTTTTATAGGCTAATTATCTTCCACTTTTCCTTTAAAAAAACAATGCTTTAATAACTGATGGTACCTTAAGTCCAAGACAGCTAAGATTCATGTATTATGTTACCATGGTTACTGATACTTACTAACCCATTTGTTTTTGTCTGTTTGTTTCATTTTGATGCTAACTTTGCAGTGGGGATTCTTCAGGTAATCTGATTGGTATTCACATAACTCACCTTTATCTATTTACCTGTAAATGTAATGTAAATATTTGCAGTGTAATCAATTCATGGTTTTGCAAGATGTATGTACAGTGTGAGGATATGTGTGTATCAGTGCGGATACTTAAAGGAACACTCCGGCAATCACAACATTAAATGCCTTATAGAAAAACAATTATTAAGCACAAATTACATGGTTTTATTTAAACATACCCCGGGGGGTCACTCCCATTGTGGCCTGTACACCATCCGCGATAATCAACTTTTGAAAAGCACCCTAAACAAGGATTTAACCCTTGGCTAAAACGACACCCTAAACAGGGATTTCATTCCTAACATCAAATTTCATACCCTAAATTTCATTTCGCATTTAGAAATTGCAATTTTGCTACCCTTTTTTTCAATTTTTCATGTTTTTGACACCCTAAACGCGACACGCAGCGTATCGCCTACCCACTAAAAAACGACCCTTTTACGGCGTTTTCATTACCGCGGATGGTGTACAGGCCGCAATGGGAGTGACCCCCCCGGGAAACAGACTCAATATTGATTCAAAACAGCCGGCTTTCAACACGCGATATTCAATATTCCCACACCAAAATTGCCAGTGGCAATATTAATGATGTCATGGTTATTTATTTGTGGTCAATTGTCATCAGCCTTCTTTGTGTTACTGGGACGTCATTGTCACAAGCAATTTCGGTGCCCGGGAAATTTGAATATCACATGGTGAGAGATGCTTTTATTTGTTTTTAAGGTTAGTATGATTGATGAGTTTGTTTTAAATAAAACCATGTGATTCGTGCTTGATAACATATAAGGCATAATGTTGTGATTGCCTCCGGAGTGTTCCTTTTAATAATCAAAATGGTTCCAATAGTTTTTCAATCTTAATTTTATTTACTACAGTTCATTTCCAAAATCATAAAAAATGTTTTGTTTCTTGGAAGAGTTTTGGCAAGTCTAGGAACCTTTCACAAACACTTGTTAGGGGGCCTGATGCAAAAAAAACCTTTTCAGATCTCAAACATTTCAGGGCCCCCTTTTGACATGAAAATTATGGGTCAACCCCCAATGGTCCCCTGTCTCACCTTTGTTTCAAGTAGATACTTTTTATTATTTTTAAAAGTACAAGATCGCATACTGTCCGATAAATTTAAAGTAAATTTCACTGAAATATGTTGAGCCCGCTAATCGTTTTATGCATTCTGTTGAATGAACACTGGAACTAGACCTGAATAAGTTCGAATTTTGCCTGTTGTTTCAAAACTCGAAATTTCGTAAAATTTCCCTGTTTTACGGAAAACAGAGAACTATTGTCTCTACACTAGTGGTAGGAGTTGTGAACAGCAACATAACAGATTAGAACTGTATCAAGCTCGTTTTCTACTTCAAAATTATTGTGAAAGCTAGGTTCTTGTAAATTGCTGCCAAGATCTGACCCCACAATCAGCATTACCTTCAAAAGAATTCAAGAACAAACTCCGATGTATTATTTTGTCATTTATCTTCATTTCAAGATAATAATTTTAATCTGGCACCAGTGTATCTGTTGATTAGATTTGTAATCAAGTGATACATAGCATTCTATATACATTGAGGCATGCACATGTATATAAGAAGAAGATGACGGCGGCGGCTATGAAGAACTTTGGTTTTATACCGGGGGGGGGTCACTCCCATTGTGGCCTGTACACCATCCGCGATAATCAACTTTTGAAAAGCACCCTAAACAAGGATTTAACCCTTGGCTAAAATGACACCCTAAACAGGGATTTCATTCCTAACATCAAATTCCATACCCTAAATTTCATTTCCGCGTATTTAGCAATTGCAATTTTGCTACCCTTTTTCCAATTTTTCATGTTTTTGACACCCTAAACGCGATACGCAGCAGATCGTGCCTACCCACGAAAAACAACCCTTTTACGCGTTTTCATTATCGCGGATGGTGTACAGGCCACAATGGGAGTGACCCCCCGGGTTTTATAATCAAGTGGAATTAATTACATACCAGTTTATTTCACAACACCTATATACCATTCACACTGTTTCCTGTATTTCAATTAAAGGAGGGTGGTCTGATTTCATAATGTGCTCTTTCCACCACAGATTATACTTCCATAATCTGTGTTTCCACCATGGGTGAATTACTTAAAGCCATGTTGATCGATCCACACCTATCAAATTTCATTTTGGTATGAATTTCAATCAGTTATGATATGATATTGATAAGCAGAATTGTACTTTTTAAGGCTTCATAGGGAACTGTGTAGATAATAATAAATTTGGACACTTAAGACTGGGTGAGATTGCTTGAACAACCTCACCCCCTTCTTCATTAAAGTTATTAATTAAAATTATTTAATTAAAATTATAGAAGGACCTTTGAAGTACAAATGTAGGGTCGGTCCGCTGGGCATTTTTTTTTTCCTGGAGGCTAAAATTATCCTAAAATTTCACCAAAATCTGAAGAAAAAAAATGACAATTTTTGCAAACATATTGTCCAAAAATGCTTAAAATATGAAAAATTGATGCAAAATATGAAATCATGCATATTTGTTTTTGTTTTGTTTTGTTTTCAAATACATAGCATTGCAAAATTTATTATTCTTTTTACAATATTTATTACAAGTTTGGTGGTGGGGAGAATTTGTAGACCATATGCATGCATGCATGTAGGCATGTAGGTGGGAAATAGAGCATACTGATGGGATCATAACATGTTCTATTTCTGTGCATGCTAATCAAAACATTCATGTTATTCTGCATGTTTTCATAACAGATATAGCCCCTACATGCACAGTGTATATACACTACCATTTTTGTGGAAAACCCCGCAACCTACTAGGATCCACAACATACTCATGTATCAGGGCACAGTTCTTTAACCCCAATACATTTGTACATTCTTTGAATGACCTTTGAAAATTTGGGTACAAAAACTCACACTCTGCAAATTGAGGTCAAATTTTGCACTTTGATTGTTAATTGAGGTTATTGAACTGCACCATTGGGATGAGGCCATTGTGTTCCATCTAAGTTGTCTAGACTCAAGGAAGCAAGTGGTACATACAAACAACTCTTGACATATTTGATTTATGTCTCTTGGTAATTTTTTTTGTGATGCCTTTTATTTCATCTAGAGAGAAAAGTTTTGCAAAATAAAGTTTATTTTCATATAATTTTTTATTAAACTATCAAAAACAAGCCACCTTCTCTTGGCATATTGATGTAATTACTATATATTTCGGATTTACCAATCCCATTGCATGAATAACAGTTCATAGCATATGACGAATGGTTTTGAATTTGTAATTTTGAAAATATCAAAAAATTTGAGTGTACCAAAATATTACCTATAGTTCTAAATGTGACTAAGCTGTATGACTGTGCATTTTGCAATGGTATCCCCTAGCTGCAAGCTATGCATTGCCAGTACAGTTTGAGCCTTTCACATTTCGTTGCTCGATCATATGACATTTCACTGCAGCTGTTGATGCATTACCTGACCTAAAACATCCTCTCAAATTCAATGCAGTCAATTTTGAAGACGCAATTTGGATTTAAGCAGTTTTTAATCGTGATATGATTAATTAGTACAATTCCGGTTTACCCTGCGCACCCTGTGTTTTCAATACAATTCTGGTTTACCCTGTGCACCCTATTTTTTAGGGTTGGGGTTAGGATTAGGGTTAGGGTTATACTTGTGCGCAGGGTATACCAGAATTATTCCGATTAATTTAATTGAGTAGAAGCTCTGAATTGTGTGACAATATATCCGAAGCAACATTTCCCCAAGATAAAAATAATATATTATTTATTTTGTTTTTCTTTGAAAAATGTAATCCATTATTATCAAGTTAGCAAAAGTGACCCAGCCTTAACACATTTGTAAGAAATTTTCCAGTCAAATGGTTCCATTCAAAGTTGACATTTACCCATCAGGTGAATTATTATTGAATATGGTTTGATACCTCTGTGATAATTATCTGCTTCATAACAAAACAAAAACAAACTTAGCATACTCACCTGTCTCGGTGTTGCCAGTTTATTTACATCCTTAGCATTAATTGCTAAATATAACTGATTACATCACTTGAGGCAACATACATTACTGACCTGCATCAGGAAGTGTACATGTACTTCTCTGATCACATAGTAGTATTGACTTTCAGATTAATTAGGCCGAGTACAGTGGCGTAGATTTCTTTTTGACATTACGGGGATGGAGTTGGAACAAAGTTCTTGAAGTATAGTGAATCCAGCAGCTTTTGGCAACCAAATAAGTTCATGGTACAAATACGTGCTTCAATTTTGAAATATTGAAGCCAAAATGATGACAAATTGGGCAATTTTGGGGATAAAAGGGCTAAATATGAGGTTAATTTGGTCAGAAACCCACATACAAGCATCAACATTGGGGGGGGGGGGGTGATGATTGTATGGACCATCCCTGTGGCAAAATATTGGGGGGATTTGCACCTATGGATAAGTAAAAAATAAAACATATTTCTCGGCCCCTTCCTCTTCATTTTTTGTGGCTTCTTCAAAATTATTATGTTTTTAAATTCAGTTATAACCTTTCTAATATACAAAAAACACTTCTGGAAGGTTCTGTGATCATTTATAGAGGGGCTTACCTACCAGAACAATAAAAATGAAAAAGGCCTCCTTTTTCAGGCATTATTCTATATACACTAATTACAGGTCCATTTATGGGTATGGCACATATTTTTTGATAAAAAGTTTTTAAAAAAACCTCCTCTTTTTCTTAGAAAACCTGGACGAGAAACATCTTTTTATTCTTACTCTGCCGTATATACACAGTCATCATCTGTTAAAATGTTAGTCATTTATTTGTTTGTTTGTTTTCTTGCTTGCTTGCTTGCTTGCTTGCTTGCTTGCTTGCTTGTTTGTTTGTTTGTTTGTTTGTTTGTAAAACAATAATATTAGGAACTTTTAAAGTTAAGAAATATAGCTAAAACTTCAGCAAGACTTTTGCAAAATTTTGCTATTTGTATATGGTCTTTTCAAAGTTCACTGTAGACATATTTCATTTGATTCCCATATCTCAGATCTAGACATTAAAATGTTTGATTTTCATTTTTTACTGCACTGTTTCTTAAATTTGATAGTAGGCCCACTGTCTCCAGTTCACCAAGGTCGTGAAACAAAGCAAGATACTGGGCAATGAAATTTGGACACCCCAAGATATCTGATAAATTGAGCTTTATATATATCTGATAAAATCTGATATATCTGATAAAATGGTGTCTACCATGCAGTTATTTGATCAATCTTTTAGAAACTAGCATCTTCTGCCATAACCTGCTGCTAATCGGAACAAATTAACCTCTCATCTTTGAATTCCAATTTACACAAAAGAGGGCCGTACGAATATCCTACCCATTGACCATCATCAACATGTATGTGACCCGCTCTGACAAAACCAAGGAACAAGTCGCATTTTTGACATTTCATGATTTGAATAAAAATGTAAGCTCTAGACATTGAGCTTTAAAATGATACCAAAATTATATAGATAGCATCAATACTTTTCAAGATATGGATAATTTTGTATATGATACCTTGACATTTATGCCAAATTGCTATTCTGAGTAATGGGCTAATTTAGTTTCCTGCCTTACATAGGATACTGAGAATAGGGATTATCATAGTTCAACTGTTATTGATTAAATAAACCTCTTTTTAATAAAAACTTTCAAGGATTTGAGAGTCCACTTAGTCCCACAGTCAAATACCATGAAATTAAGAATTCCAAAATTTGATTTTTTTTTACGACAATGTCATCTTTAAAGGCCTATAACTCAAAAACATGTCTGGCGACTTGTGCTGGGTTTTGTTGGAGTTGATCACATATTAACTTCGTGAAAACACGCTTGCTCAACCGGTTTACTAATACATGCATGTAAATAGCAGTGATAGAATGTAGTGAATTTTTACGTGATATGCAAATTAAGTTACACTAGGATCCACAACATGTTCATGTATCAGGGCACAGTTCTTTAACCCCAATACATTTGTACATTCATTGAATGACCTTCGAAAATTTCGGTACAAAAACTCATACTCTGCAACTTGAGGTCAAATTTTGCACTATGAGTGTTTAATTGAGGTTATTGAACTTTGCCATTGGCATGAGGCCATTGTGGTCCATAGTGTTACTGAAACCTGTTTGTGCCTCTATTAATTGTTTCTGTTCTCTTTCCTTTCAGCTTCAGCTTGGTGTGATGACCAAAAGTTCATTATCCAAAGGGAATCTACCTGTTGGAGCCATCCAAGTTAGAAGAGTACCAAACAAAAGTAAAGATCACGGCAACAAAACATTTGATCTCAACAAAGAACTCCTAGTCCTAACCAGTGAACTCAATGGTGCTAATCTCATAAAGCGGAGAACAGCCTGAAGCCAGCGAAGAGCTTTTACGACGACGCAATTCCGGCGCCTCTCAGAAGAGCTCGTCGGGAAGTAAATATATAGATAGGACAACTTTGAGAAACGCTGCGTATCACATCTCGGATCTGTGCGAGGACGATTTACTTGATGCGGATGGTTACGAGCTAAATTATCCAGAGAGACTCGCAGATGTTGATGTGTATGCTCTAGCGCCACAAGATTTTGACTCGCCCGATTCTATTTTCAGCCGGTCATTAGCAGACCTAACGGATCTCAGTCTATGTGAGTTGGAACTTTTGGTTTGTAATATATAAGTCAGTAATTGGCGACTTGGTGGCATTGTACAGCAGATAGACTGAATTGCTGTGGTGAAAGTAGTAGATTTAACCATTGGGATATATCATTGTAGTAGTAATATTGCATGGCTAAGCTTGCATATCCATTACTAACAGTACACCCCATCGTACATTGCATTGCTTTAACTCACAGGTCTACCTGGTGCTGCTGCCTATAATGGCAAGCAAATTGGGAGGGCTTAGAAAACGCAAGCTGCAAAAGTCATCGTCAAGAATCATACCCGTAAAACGAGATTCATCCAAGATGGCAGCGTCTAGTAATACGCCAACGCAGCATGCATGCTATGATTCCGATCCGGAATCGTTCAATGATAACGGATCAAAAACTACTATAGAACTAGATCCACTGACGGAAAGTGTCCGTTATCATGTGAAGAGAACTCGTCTAGCCACTCCTCCATTATTTGATAACTCTTCAATCGAAGATCTAACACCTACAGAGACTTGCCAAGTAGATTATAGCAATACCTCTTCCGATAGTGAATCCATGCATGTACTCGATAAACCAAACCTCGTAGCTGATAGTATTACCACCGATCCAGAGCTAACAGCCAAAGATAGCAACCAAACCAAAGATAGTCTGCAATCCACCAAGGAGCATGATGAGATATCGTTCTCAGGAGATGAAGAGGAGTCATCTGTTTTAAGAGACTCAGGCTTGGCGAGCATTGGTAAGATGAGACTGGTCAAAGGTTGGTGCTGCTACTTGATGGACACAAAGAATCAACCTTTGAAAAAACGTGACTCTACCATACCAAAACCAGCAAGAAACGAAGGAGAATTATAGCACAAAGAAACGTAAACTTAATGTTTCCTGGAAAGTTATCTTAAATAGGCAGATTGTAAGCGGTTCAAAAATTGAAGAATATTTTGAAAGAAATCTTGTTTTATAATTCCAAATTAGGCAGTATGTTTGTTACGTCAATATAAGTGGATCGGGTTGTTTTCAATCATGTTTGGTGACGTAACAGATGAACAAGATTTCTAAACAAGCGTTCTTCAATTAGTCCAAATTTATAGGATGGTGGACTAACTTTCATGTAGTTTAGTTTTCAACCAATTCATCTAACCTTTTACCTTTTGGGTGATCATGGATGTATTGTCTTTCACTGTGGCCTGCCATTTTGGCATTTCTCTAGCATCTACCATTTTGTCTGTGTGTATCTCCATTCAGATTTGTACCGTTTATATGTTTACATGTATATTGGAAGTCCTTTCCATTAGGAATATTGCTTCCCATTGGTAGTTATTATGTGAAGAGATAATTTTTTTTTAAATAAATGGAAACTTGGCAAGGTGGTGTTAATGTGCTTCTCAATTCCATTGTACAGAGAAGCATAATGTGGCTAATAGATGTTGTGGAAGATCACCCTTTCAAATGATAGCAAAATCATGCCACTGCGTCTGATACCTTGTGCTGACCACCTTTTGACATGCTTGCATTGGCATAGTCGGAGGGGACAGACTGAAATGGGCTGGAAATTTTGAAACTAAAAACCAAAACTAAAAGCGAGACAGATTACCAGGCTGGCTAGCTCAATCTAGTAGGCAGAAATGGAACAGACCAGGGGTGGGGACAGCTTACCAGGCTGGCCAGCTCAATCTACTGGGCAGATACAGGGTGCACCAGCGCAATCTAAAAAAATGATATTAGAATGCTTTTTCAAAATGGTTCCAAATTGTTCTAGCAGACCACTTAATAGTTGATTTGATTGTTTTAATCATTCAATCTCCATGTATCCTTGTCTTCATAGAGAATGAACTGTTCCATTTAAAAATCCACACTACCCCTCTGGAAGATTTTAGAAATATGTTCCACAGAGGGAGTTTGAATTTCAAAGGGAATGAGCACATTAGGCAGATCCATTTTAAACTCATCCTCCCTCTGTGGAAGATTTAGGTTGAATCTTTCTCAGAGGGTGTATGAAATTCAAACGGAGCTGCCTAATGTGCTAATTCCATTTGAAATTCATACTCCCCCTGTGGAACATATTTCCAAAATCTTCCACAGGGGTAGTGTGGATTTGAAATGGATGAACCCAATTGATGGGACACCCTGAAAGACAATCTCCAATGAAATGCTAAAGAAGCTGGCACTTATATTCACGTAGCCAGTAAAGCATATCCTATTCTACATACATGTATGAATATATTGCCGCAAAGATGCTCATTACTAATAAAACTCCAAAAATTCTCAAACTTGCAATCAATTTGGATCTACTTTGGTATGGGAAAGTCACAGAATTGATTCTTTATGTGCATATAGTTCTCTAGATATTCTTGCTGTTTGGTGTGTGAACATTAAAACATTTTCCGACTCAATCCCATATAATCTGTCCTATATCAAATTAACATTATAACTCTTGCAGTTCAGCTCACCAAAAGAATAACATCATTTTTCATGCAACAACATATCATATTGATGAGTCATTTCTTCATATACACATGTACATTCTAGTAGCTAGTCAAGTATAATCTTCTGAACTGAAACAGGACCATAGAAGAGTTTGCCAATCATAGTATAGTATGTTTCATCTCATGTTGAAAGCAACGCCAGATTTCGCAGTGGCAGATATAAATCGGTGCGTTTTCATGTGTGCGTCACCAGCGTAAGGACAAAATGTGTGTATACGTCCTGCGAATTTATGTTAGTGCGCACGATTTGCAACTGCCGCTGCGAAATTCAACATTGCGTTACTCTAAACTTGAGATGAGACATACTATATAGTGATATCATCTGTGTGTGTTGGTATGTTACTGAGAGATGCAAGCAACAGCCATTGCGAAATCCAACGCTGCGTTACTCTCAACTTGAGATGAGACGCACTATGTGACATCATCTGTGTGTGTTGGTATGTTACTGAACGATGTAAGCACACTTGCTACATATTGGAGACAAATGGGTATCATAGACGAAAAGATACGTAAACCATTCACCAACAGGTTAAGTCCCTGTGCTTTGTATGCACTGAGTATTCTCGCATATTCATGAGCGCAAATCGTTTGAACGTCAGTGTTTAACAAATGTCGCACACGCCGTTTGTGGCTATCATGGAGCTGTATTATAGTTTATTATCTTATCTATATGGTGCCTATACGTTTATGCGAAAAATGTCAAGACTGTGCTTTGAAAAAATATGCGTAACAGGCGCATAATGGGTGTAGCATTTTCTTGTGCGCGCTATGGAGATGTATTATGATTGGCCCTCATTAACAGATGCTGTGCTAGGTTTTGCATGTTGGTGATTGGCCTGAAAATCTTTAGTTTATGCACAGGTTCGTCTTGTGTGGAAATCAGTTGAAATTGAATTGTTCTCACGTTTATTACTGTTAGATCAACATTTGAAGTTATTTGGGCCAAAAATTCAAATTATTTCTAAACTCTGACATTTGACACAAAGTAAAACACACACACAAAATAACAGTTGCAAAGTGGCATTAATTTACTCACAGCAAACATGTATGGGCACTGTACATAACATGTACAGTGTACACTTTAACATCTTGACAACCTGTATGTTATTTTGGTGTGATACAAAGAGTACAAAAATAAAAACAAAACTTCAACATGACTAATATACTGCCAAGTACTAATTCATATACCTGTTAAAATAGACAGAAATAGATCAATTATAACCATAAATTGAGTCATTTCTTACTGAAAATCTACAAGTGTGATGACTACCAGGTCATTCTGTTTCATATATTCTGTCGGTCCGTTTCACGTCACTTCCGGTTGATGATGTTCGAGTGAAAACAAGTCCGTGATTCGATTTTTGTTGATGATTTCTGTCATTGGTGTAATGTAAATTTCGATCGCAAATAGTCAGTGGAATCAAACAACCGTTTCTAAGTCTTCAGAGTGAAAGAAACTTACTTGATTTACCGTTTATATACTGACAAACTTAAAATTAAATTCCATGGTCGAGTGTCATGTTTTCCGAAATTGAATGTCACTCCAGCAACATCGCTATGTAGCCTCCTTCACAGCCGGTTTCTGTTGTACGCACCAGACCGTGAGCCACATGCAGATTGGGCCCGAGACTAGAGATAGCCCGGATGTCCGACCGACAGAATAGTCATGATTTTATCATAAGGACAAATAGCATATCGCTGGGAATTGTAACATGTCAAAGCGTATCGGTGATTTGCCGAACACCCTGAAAGATGTGCTAATGAAGAGGGCAAATGGCGAACGTGAAAGCAATGGGCTATTCCAGTTGAAATCCACACTACCCCTGTGGAAGAATTTGGAAATATCTTCCACAGGGGGAGTATGTTTGTCAAATGTAATTGATCAGAGTTAATCATTTTGAAACCCATACTCCCCCAGTATTATGGCTTTACCTATATCTTCCACAACTGGAGTGAGTATTTCAAATGGAAGTTACCAAACTGTCTATTCTATTTGAAACTCATACTCCCTCTGTGGAAGACTTAAGTTAAATTTTCCACAGGGGTAGTGTGAATTTTAAATGGAAAAGCCCAATCTTTGTTGAAGACAAAATCAAACATCAAAATAAAGATTAAATAAATATAATAAAAGATAACAAATAAATAAAAATAATCTGAAGATTAAAGGTAGGGAAGCCCTGGACAAAGTGAAAGAAACATGTTTTGAAGATAAATATTTTGAAGATGAATACTTGTCACCCATGTGCCAGTATTTTGGATTGAAGGAACTAATGAAATGAAGTCTCCACAATTATTTCTGTCCATTTAAAGCTGAAGTACATGTAAAGTGAAAGAAACCCCACTGGCTATTTTGGCCGTTTAACATGGAATTCTATTGGGGAGACTTATGTCAAAATTGCTCTGTTGAACTACAAACACAACAAATTTGGCCGATTCCCTTCGGGTGCAAGTTGGGACGTGTAAACATTTCAAATATACCAACAAATCTGGTTTGAAACAAAATAAACGAACCAATTTCATATTATAAGATCGAACATTTTGGCTTTAAGATGATTACCCATATCCCATCCCATAATTTTGAAGGCATTCATCTATAACCTGATTTGATATTAAACAGTTAATATAACTAACACGTTTGGGCATGGCATGCATATGATAAGTTGGAATGTGAAATGAATGAGTATGGAATCATAAGCTGTAAACTTGCATAATTTTCATAACTGACCTGCATTAAATGCATAAAATAGCTGCATTGCAATAACCCCTGCCTAGTTTTACTAACAGATTTTTAATGTAATATTCCTCAGTTTTAGTAAGTGAGGAATCAAGGTTTTGCAAGAATGTTAGCCATGGGAAAATATTGTGTCTTTGGTCACTAATTAAACATAGTTAGATATTCACAAAATTATTGAAACTAAACATGAAGAGAACAACATCAACGATAACAATATGCTGTAGATGTGTCGAAAGTTAAGAAGGGGTGATTATACCATGCACAAATATAAACTCAAACACACCCAACCCACACACTTCTACACCCCCCACACATAAACACACCCCCACACATGCATTGACATACACTAATATTTATTAATAGGTCATGCTGTTGTGTAGCAAATGCAAGCTTCCTCAGGTAACCATTCACTGATGCATATATTACAGTGTCTTGTAAAGAATTCATCATCATATTTAAGTGCAAAGATGAGTTTTTCAAATGACAGTGCATCTGTCAGTGAACTTGTGCCTGCAAGTTGAGAGTGTGACGGCTAGCTCAGTATGCATTGATACGAGTGAGATTTGATGCAAGTAACTGGCATACACTATGGACCACAATGGCCTCATTCCAGTGGCATAGTTCAGTAACCTCAATTACACAATCCTAGTGCAAAATTTGACCTCAAGTGGCAGAGTATGAGTTTTCATACCCAAATTTTCAAAGGTCATTCAATGAATGTATAAATGTATTGAGGTTAAAGAACTGTGCCCCAGATAGATGAGCTTGTTATGGATCCTAGTGATACATTAAAAACAAGAGTCAACCAGCTGGCAGAGTTTTAGAGCATGGGAAGTGTTACTTAGCTAGTTTTAACTTGTTGTGACTAGACAATCATGTCAATATAATGATGATAATTGTGGACGTATTTTGATGTTGAATTCCCAGATGAGGAACTTGGGTTGGAGGCAAGTCAAGGAGGAGAGGAAGTCGCTTCGATTGGAGACGTGTCCTTGGAGAAAATCGGGGAAGACCTCAGCGACAAAGAAGGTGGGTTGAGTAGCACAAGAGAATTTCTTAAAGCAATTTCAAAGGTAGCTTAAACATAAACCAATATACACTACAAGATTGGAGCTGCCTACACAGGTACACCCCCACCAAGGTACCCGACTGGTACACACAAGGGTAGCTACACAGTACCACTGCTGCTACACAGAACCTACCAGCAGTGGTACTGCCCTGGTACTGCACAGTACCAGCCAAGTACCTGTGCGGGCAGCCCCCAATAGGAATCTTGTAGTGTATGTGAGGAGCATAATAATGGTTTCTTTATAACAAACACACACATGTAAGCATTATAAATTGATTTCTCCTGTTTTGCGGTTCTTTCAGATATAGAAAAAACTTTGCGATAGTTGATAATAAAAAAATCGGCATTTTTATGTTTTTCAAAGTGGTTTTGTTTTTTCTTTCAGGTTAGAATTGCAAAGTGTAGCATTGATATGAAATCGCAGCATGATTAAATACTAATTAGATGTATAGATGAGTTGACTTCAATGTTTATCAACAAAGGCAAGGGACTGGTATATCGATATGCTTGAGTGAACCCCATGCAACCACTGCACTGGTCAATAGCCTTTTCAAAACTTGAGCCCTGAACAAAAAAATATGATGCGCGCGCATACTGCCAGGCAAAAAACAATGGAAATTGTGATGATGCGTGCGCATACTGCCAGGCATTGACGTCAGAAGTCAACTCATCTATACAATAAACTTTTTAATCAGTTGAAAGCTGTGTTAAGATTAATATGTTAATTTTAAGCTGTTATTACTTTACCAATTTTGAAGACTAACATGTTTGTTTGATAATATTTTTACCCACAGCCAGATTCCTCCTTAAATATGTTGTCCCATTCCTGGTGTAAATTTCTTGGGAACCAGTGGCATGTTTGATTTGTGTAAATAAAATTGCACCTGGTTTGTTTTTTAATTTGATGAAAAATAATAACAATAATGAAGAGAGATTTAATATAGTGCCCTACGCAAAGAGCCTCTGGGCGCTTTACAAAATATATTAACCAAGTTATTTAATTATAATTACCTCATTGTGGTATCATCATGTGTTTCATTATATGTTTCAAGTGAAATACTTTGAACATAACGTAAAGGGAGAGGGGGTCTGGCTGTTGAAATAATCATGCAAAATGTTTTCTGATGTTCTTGTTACCATAATTTTGAATAGTTGTTACTCATTTATTGAACATGTCTTTCTTCTTTTGCAAGTGTTTGTTTTTCGTTCGAATTTTGCCATTGTATTGTAGTTATCCTTTTTATTTTGTTTTACTTTTTTAAGTTTTCAAAGCCTCTCCTTCGCCTCCATACTCCAAGTCAAACAACCGTAGGAGAAAAGGTAACAGTGACAATGAGACGGTGGCTATTTAACAGGCAATTAGTCTATATGCATATTGTAGTAACCAATATTTATCTATCTATACCAGTATTATATCCATATGCTAATTAGTTGGATCATTTTATGATGGTTTCTCCGTAAAATCATTGTAATTCAAATAATTACAAAGATGCAATCAAAAGAATTCATTAATAAAAGTACCGCTCTACATTTTGTATTCCAATTTCGTTTGATGTAATCATGAGAACATGTTTTCAAAATAACAAAAATTCACCTATATGCAGACCGTAATATTACGGTCTGTATTCAAAATCTTGTGGTGTACTTTGAATAAAAATGTCTGAAATTTTGTGCGTAAGTTCTTTCCTTCGTACACAAAACAAGAAATAAGATTTCATTGAATCCAATTTTTGAGAAACCTTGAATCATGACCCAGCCCCAATCACATGCCACCCATTGTCATGTATTCAATCTTGGCATATCATTTCCATTTCCTAAAAACCCTGTTAACCCATGAGAACTACCTGCCTATTGGTCAAAAAGAAGTTTTCATTGTCAATTGGACCAATCAGCAACATTATTAGAATAATTTCACCACACAAAAAAATTGGGGTAAATTATTTGCAAAGTTCCATTGTGATCGGTGATTAAAGTGAAGATATCATGTAATTGACCAATCACAGGCAATGTTAGATCGGCAGGTAGTGCTCGGGGGGTTCTTCCATCTTTCATCCAAAGCAATCCATCAACTATTTACCCATGCAGTCCTGGTGAAATTGGTGTAACAGATTGCGCCTAATAAACATGCCCAGGTATGAAATTGCAATCAAAAGAAGGGGAAAGACATAGGAAGATGACCTTGTCCCTGCAATTTTTGCTATAGCAGACATGCGGAAAATGCCAGTTTTGAGCGTACTCACATGATATGGCATGCAAATTTCTGCTTTTCGTTCACTTAATCGTTGAATAAATGGGGGATGTTTATTACGCGCAATATGGTATTTATTGCTGTGTGGGATTTTCATGATCAATTCTTCTGTTGGTTCGGGACTTTACTCCGGCATTTTACTTTGTTCTTTCTCATGCTTGTCTTTTGTTAGATATATTGTGACTAACCTAACATAACCATGTGGTGATATAATGGTGTTTACTTATATTTTAATATTTATACCTAACCTAACATAACCATGTAGTGATATAATGGGGTTTACTTATATTTCAATATTTATACCTATATATAATAGAATTATAATTAATAGCATGCTGATATTGATCAACTTTATACTCAAATCCCTCTATGTTTATGAGAAGCAGGCCGCAACCAAATGTGTTGCTAAAGCATTACAAAGAAGTTTGAAAACAATTTATTTTGTCATTTTTCAAAATCAATTCGCTTGCTTGTGCGAAATAAAATGGTACCATTTTGTATTTTCCAATATGCGTATGATCCTATTTCTACAGCGTGTGCTCTAATAATTGTTAGAGCCTAGCTCATAACAAGTGTTGGAATTGTCAAAAACAGTGGCTGACATGAATGTGACATATACATTTAAAACAAGACACAAAGGGCGGTTTCTAGAAGCATGGCTAGTTGTCAGGCTTCCTAAGCCATCGGGCATAAGCCCAATTAGTCCTATATACCAGTGCGTACAATTTCACATTGTACATCACCTAGAAAGGTAAATCAATCAAATGTATCCACATTGGTATAGGGCTATATATAGCCTACTGGCTTAGGAAGCCTGACCACTAGCCAAATGAGAGAGATCGGACCAAAATGTGATGCAAAGCATTTAAAACATTCGCCATAGAAGTGATGTAACAACCACATTAACTACCATAGCAATAGGTTAAAACAATTTTTGAATATTGAACCATATCATGCTGATCACTCGCACCTGTAAGAGTGGTATCTTTGAAAAATGATTGCAGACATACACAGGTGACGAGTGCAACCTGCTTGTAGTGCAGGGTGATATGTTCAAAACTTGATTTAACCTATTGGTATGGAATTTAATCCTGTTACATCATCCCTTCTATACGGCATATTGTTATGGCATGCATCTATTGAGACATCTTGAAGTGTACACTTAGTTTCTGGTTCAATATATACATACCAAATGCTCCTAACATGATAAGAACACAACAGAAACTTTGTGCTTGGTACTTTTTGTCCTCCTCCAAAACATGTGTGAAATTATTTCTGAAGTGTGTAGGAAAACTTTAACATATAACGCAAGTTTAAAATTAATCACATGAAAATTGGCACCATGGTATATAATATATTGCAGCTACCTGTATTTAAAGCAAATACTGAAACCAGTGTGATTTACTATGGTGAGAACAGTCCTCTTCATTCCATCACTCATCACTAGAGATAACAGAATGAATTCAACTTGATGGTATAAGGATTATAATTGGTGTTGCCTTTTAACACTTTGAGCACTACCTGCCGATCTAACATTGCTTCTGATTGGTCAATTACATGATATCTTCACTTAGAATCACAAATCAGAATAGAGCTTTAATAGTTTGTCTCAAAGCCCCCACCAGCATTAGTAAAATTGCTGGATTGGGTAAATTGCAGATTTTTTTCACTGTTTTATTTTTTTTCCCAAATCCACCAGACAAAAATATAACCTAAATAGCCTAAATCGTAAATCTGAATAAAATTATTCATCTTGACCACAGTGACACCTCCTTGAGAGATGAAAAGGTGGTCTATTCTTGTCAAAAAGCCTGTCCCACAGATAAAAAAAAATTAAATTAAAGCAAAAAAAAAACCAACCCTTCAATAAACACATTCCGCATTAGATTTTTACTTTGGGAAGGGCTTTGAGACAACTATTAAATTAATATAATCTTATAGAGAATAACATATCAGTCTCACTAGCTCTTTAACCCAAACTCCCTTTCTGCATTTTGGCCAAGGGAAAGGAAAGAAGGAAGGACGACACAAAGAAGATGAAGTAAAAAGTTGTTAGCCATGAGGGTTGCGCTGGCCTGGCCAGCATTTTTGTGTGTATATGTGCGCTTGGATGATTGAACAATGGCATCACATGGAATGCTTGCACTTACAGTCACTTTGTGCTGAATGGCTTTGTCTGATCTAGAAGGAAAAGTGATCCAGCCCGGGAATTGAACCCAGGACCTCTGGTTTATGAGACCAGCGCCTTAACCACTTGGCCACGGGAGCTTCATGATTAGGCACACTGGGAACTAGGTTGGTTTGAGTGACCACTTATAGGTTGAATTCCCAGTCTGCCTAATCATGAAGCACACATTGCAAAATGGTTAAGGTGCTGGTCTAGTAAACCAGAGATCCTGGGTTCAATTCCCGGGTGGGATCACTTCCTCTATTTACTCCTTTAATAATGGATTGAAGGCAAAAGTAATACAATTTCATCTTAGCATGCTTTACATGTTTGTGTCTACATTTTGAGTACTAAAATACCTGGAGCTTTTAGTCAGATTAGTCCAAATAGTGGCTAACATCATCATAGTCCTGACTATGTGGTGTTGACTGCTGAAACAGCTGAAGCCGGGCAACCTTACTGTAGGGACATAGTACCAGTATATCAGGTTATCTACTTCCATACAAAATGACATCTAATTTGATTCAATTCTAAATCAAAATGTTGATGTTTATTAATCCATTTAGATAAATATTTTATGCCTTTTCATGATTTATTACAATCAGTTCCTACGCATGTAAAATGTACTTAACTCTCAATTGATGAATTCTTTCAAATTTCCAGGCAAAGATGGAAGCCTCAAGAATAAATCCAAGAAAGCTAAGAAACGTAAGAGGAAAGGCTCGGAGAAGGTTGAGGAAGGAACCGGCGATGCGGATGACGAGAAGAAACCAAAGAGACTAGCCCCTAATTTCTTCGTAGCTATTCAAATAGCAAGCCCAGATGTAAGTACCCAAAGGACAGATATTAGGCTATTCTGTTTAAAATCCACACTACCCCTGTGGAAGAGTTTGGAAATATCTTCCACAGAGGGAGTATGAATTTCAAATAGAATTAACACATTAGCAGGTCCATTTTGAAATTCACTTTCCCTCAAGGGAAGGATCAGGTTGAATCTTTCTCAGAGGGTGTGTGAAGTTCAAATGAAGCTGGCTAATGTGTTCATTCCATTTAAAATCCACACTCCCTCTGTGGAAGATATTTCCAAAATCTTCCACAGGGGGAGTGTGGATTGTAAATGGAATAGCCCATTTTTTGCTACATTTCCATTTGTATGTCTTGTACGTCCATTCACATTCTGTAACATAATATTTGCTGTTTGTTTTTGTCTATGCCATTTACTTTAAGGGGGTACTACACCCCTGTGGTAAATTTGTGACTATTTTTGCATTTTTATCAAAAAATAATAACACACTGGTAACAAAGTTATGTATATTATTGGGGCAGGGAATCCAATTACTTCACTGAAATTTCAGTGATTCAAGACAAGCGGTTCAGTAAATATGATAGGATATGAGGTACATCCTTGCTGTACCTCTTTTCTTGTCATAAATAACGAACCGCTTGTCTTGGGTCACTGAAATTCCAGTGTAGTAATTGATTCCCTGCCCCTATAGTACAGATAACTTTTGTTGCCACTGTGTTATTAGTTTTTGAGAAAAATGCAAAAATAGACAAACAATTTATGGAGGGGTGTAGTACCCCCTTAAGATAAGTGATGTTAATTTATTCGAATGTATTAAATGATTTCTACTATGACCATATCATTTTTAGCCAAGACTGCAAGCACGCTATAGTTGGTGTGTTTCAAAGGTGTGCTTATGCAGCACAAGGATGTATATCAATAATTCAAATATGTGATACGATCAAGCCAAATCAGTCGGAACTCGGAAATATTGATTTTGAGATAGATATAGCCAGACAAAGGCAATATTTCCTTTTGTCTCCTTTTGTTTTGGAAACTCATTAATTGCTCATATCTTTGGAACTGGTTGTTCAATTTCAGTGGGGTTTTCTGCAAAATACAGCTTTGTAAATGCTTTTTACTATCCTATAAGAAACTGAAAATTTAATATTTCCGAGTTCTGACTGATTTTGCTTGATCGCATCACATATTAGTAATTAAAAAAACATGAATAATAAATACACTGAATTTGTGAATAAACTTCAAAAATTCTATATTACAGGAAGTGGTACCATATGAAGTTTTCAAGCAACAAATTTTTATAAGGTATTCATAAGAAGAGTCTCTTTCTTGCAGATTCAAAATGCTCTACTTAATGTTCAGAAGACTGTCGTAATCGGTGATGAGAAACTAAAAGATGCAATGGTCCCCATAGCAACAATGCATCTGACCATCATGGTTATGCACCTAGCCAATGATGATGATATAACAAGGTATGTGTACTAGGGGGTGTTACTGTCCTAAGCAAGCATTCTTGTGGGATAATGTGTAAGTTGCAGCAATAGCTTGTGGGGTACAATATCTTTGTGGGTTATAAATCATGGTTCCCACAAAGAACAAATAGCTTATAGGACCCCATAAGGCCTGAAATGTGCAGAAATGCAGGTATATTTGAAAAAACGTTCCCTACAAAATATACTCCAGAAAGAAGCACTGGCACATTTTATACACACAGTGCTGGATCCCAACAGAATCCTAGTTTAAGTAGGGATGTGTTTGTTTTCACCTACATACGTGGACTTTGAGTCCACACTTATGTAGTGAAAAATCTTACATTGCAAACAGTGGGCGTCCACAGCGGCAGAGAGTACTATACGGAATACCTTTGCATATGGAGTAGGGCCCTCTATTGTAGACCTGTGTATTAGCAGGTCCACGGTTAGCGGTGAACTATCACAGAGTCCACGTTTGGATTATGATATGTCTGTGTGTGGATCCACGGTTTCACTGTTAATAATCACACACACTATAGACGAATCCAAGTAGCCAAGTTATGGTCAGGATTTGGTCGGACATCTTTGGGTAGCCGCTAGCACCAACCTGGTGTTTTGAGCATCCAATTGTGCAAATAAAAGCCGCCTAACACCTAGAGAAGATGCAAGGACGAGGAGGGTTAATAGAATAATAGCTAATAATATATATAATGGAGATAATCCCGTCGCATCTATTCATATACATAGTCCTTTTGTTCGCAAGTACATCAATGCATAGATACGCGTATAGTTAATCCGATTATTATGTCACTTCAACAACGAATAGACCATGCTGTGTGTTTTGTCGAAGGAACTGTATTGTGTTATTCTTTTGTCTACCTGTGTTTTCGCGGAAGGTGTAAAACGGGTGATGGAATGCAGTTTAAAATTTCCGCCAAGGCGAATCATTTCACATTTTGAGTGCATTGTAGCCGACGGCTACCCAACTAAAGGCTGCTAGTCAGGTGTAGGAATGCGTGTATTTGGATTCGTCTATACGGGTCCACAGTTGTCGGTGAAAACGTGTAGGGGTGTGTGTATGTGGGGTTCTGTATGTTTTCCATGTATTCAGGGCTGTAATCTAATTTTTTGACATCCCCAGTCAGGCCTGTCATTTTGAATTACTATCCCAACTAAAAAATAAAATACCAGCCGAGACACTTCGGTTATAAACACCGATTTAATATTATTATGTGCCACTCGGACATTAAGGGACAACATTGTGTATAACGGGGTATGTGTGGGTGTCTGTCTGTTTGTTGATTTAAAATTATTAACCATCACTCAGACATTGAGGTACAGCATTGTGTATAACGGGGTGTGCAAAGGGAGCATGGTGGTCGAGCAGAACGGGCTCTGACTCATTATGGGACAGAAATCCTAATTGAGATGATTTGTGAAACTTTCTTTTCAGAGCTAAGGCGGCCCTACGTGATTGTAATGAAGTACTCACTCCCCGGTTTGAGGAGGACGGCAAACTGAACATTTCATTCCAGGGACTAGGTCATTTTAACAACCAAGTCATGTTTGCAAAGATCAAGGATGAAGAGGATATAGTCACCAAACTCTATGACATAGCAGGTAAGGGTATGAGTGAGTCCCGGGAATTTGAGTCCCGCCCGAGAATTCTATTACCCCTGCCCGGGTACCCGAAAAATAAAAATGCTAGGATCATTCATGGTTGACCTAAAAAAAAAATGTGCACAATGTTTTGTGTTTTTAATATAAAAATTGATAACTTGTATTCATGTCATACTCTATTAATGAGTCTATCAAAATGCATTCAAATTCAATGCATTTGATATCATTAATAGAGGTTTTTTTATTTAGGTCTAGGTCCAGGGACACTACAAAACCCGGAATTTTTGTTGCAATTTAGGGTATCCGGTTACCCGCCCGAAAAAGGCACTGTGAATTCAAAGACTCCTCTGAATTCATAGACCGTTTGTGAATTCAAATACTCTCGCTAACTTCTTACTGCATTTTTAGCTAGTTTTGTTTCAAGGTGCTTACATGCTGTTTATATTGTTTGTACAATTTCACTCCCAACAAGTGATATGCATTTATTAACTTACGATTATTGAACATTCACATTTTGTAAAAAAAAAGATGCTAAATTTGGCTGATTTTGCTCAATTTAGGGTCGGTCAGTAGACCTCAAATTCTCAATATATAAGAAATCGCTTTTTGTTTTGGCCAAAATTGGGGTACTTCATTTGGTGCACAAAATTTGAAAGTGTGAACAATTATTTTTGGGTACAGAAGCAAAAAGTGAAGGCAAAATGTGAACAGCATATATATTGGCTGCATTTTAATGTTTAGATGTTTATATTAGTCTTATCACCGTCTTGGCTTTAGTATTCAGACATGTGGAAGCACCTAAAGCTGATCGTGCATGTTGACAGTAAGTTTACTAATCTCAATATTTCAGTAGCCACGCATGAGGCAGAGTGAGACATCCATGGTGCAAGAGATGTGGAACAGATGTCAGTCAGTCCTCCATATTATTTCAAACAATGTGTAACTTGATCATGATAAGCAGCATGCCCCTAGCAAGTGGAAGTGAAGAATTCGGTATAATTCTGGTTTACCCTATGCACCCTGTGTTTATAATACAATTCTGGTTTACCCTGCGCACCCTATTTTTTAGGGTTGGGGTTAGGGTTAGAGTTATATTTGTGCGCAGGGTATACCAGAATTATTCCCAGAAATCATTACTAATGATGTATATTGAATATCCAAGATGACAAGGGCATAAACATATATATATATTCTGTTGACTTCAGTATAATAATAAATGGTGTTGTTATTTTTTTATGTGCAGTAACTGTTGAAAAGATGTTCAACAAACACAACATTTTCTCAACTGGAGAGAGAGGCTTCAAGCCACACTTGACAGTGATGAAATTATCCCGTGCCCCAAGTCTGCGTAAGAAAGGGGTGCGTCGGATCAAGTCAGAACTGTATAAAGTACACAGCAATGAGTTGTTTGGTGGGCAGGTCATGGATGGACTACAACTGTGTTCTATTAACAAACCTAAGAGTTCAGAGGGATACTACTACAAGGCGGAGGAGATCTTCTTTGGGAAATCAGGTAGGGGTTATTTCTCAGATTTGTTTTAACTCCATGAGAACTATCTGCCGATTGGCCAACAACAAGTTTTTATTATCAATTGGCCCAATCAGCAACATTGTTAGAATAATTTCACCACGCAAAAATATTGGGGTGAATTATTTGCAAAGCGCCATTCTGATTGGTGATTAAAGTGAAAATATCATGTAATTGACCAATCAGAGGCAATGTTAGATCGGCAGGTAGTGCTCAGGGGGTTAAATTCCTTCAGAGTTACTTGCCTTGTGTCAAATGTAGGTGTTAGGGGAAGATGGGTTAGTGTAGTGGTTTCCTCACTCGCTACTCACCACTGCGGCCCGGGTTCAATTCCTCCGCATTGCAACATGTGAGTTTGGTTGCCGATCCATGCTCGTCCTCGCATGATTTTTTCAGAGTTCACCGTTTTTTCTCCTGCTTCTAAAATCGGACCTCTTCCCATATCCCTGTCCCGTCATTTGGTTGGTATTCCCTGAACTTAGTAGCATTTGAGCACTAGTGGCTTTGCCTGGCTAAATTTGGACGAATGTTATAATTAATACTGATTGACTCGGCTGAAGATGGTCAGCAATGAACATCAAATTTATCCATGGTCATTTCAAGGTCATCTGAGGTCAGGTAAGTAAAGATTGGTAGACTTTCATGAAAGCCAGTATTTTGCAAAGTAATTTCAAGGTCATATGGAGCCATCTGAGGTCAAATAATAAGTAGCTATTCTTGGAATTTCTTCCTAGAGGAAATGTTAACCTAGGGTACAACACATGATGGGCATTCTATTTTCTCATTTGATCACAAATTGTGTCAAATTCAACTTACTGAATTTTAAAAAATCCAGTGAAAATTAAACGTAAAATTTGTAACATTTCCAGTTAGATTGAACGTAAGGTGTAGCTAGAATTGAGTGTGCGTTCCAATCTTCCACTAGGAGTGTGTGAATTGTATATGCAGTAATAATAGTAATGAACATTTCTAATGTGCACAAATCTGCAAAAAGCACTCATGGCGCAAGAAAGAGCTTGAGCAAAGAGCAATGAAAACTAGACAACAACATGAAAACAACATAAAGATAAACATGAACTTAAACATAAGCAATATTTATAAGATAATAATAATAATAATAATAAAACAGCATTTATATAGCGCATTGTGAATCTCAGATTCCTCAATGCACTTTACAGATTAGACATGGTTTAAATGATTCCCAGTAACCCATTTTGGCGGGAGTTGCATTAACCCCCAGAGCACCTACCTACCTGCCGAATACATTGACCCTGATTGGTCAATTACATGGTATTTTCACTCCAATCACCAATCAGAATGGAGCTTTGCAAATAATTCACCCCAATTTTTGTGTGTGGTGAAATTATTCTAACAATGTTGCTGATTGGGCCTATTGATAATGAAAATTTCTTTTTGGCCAATCGGCAGGTAGTTCTCATGGGGTTAAGCTTTAATCAAGAAAATGTTCTTTATCAGAGTGTGAATGAACATAACGCTTTGAGAATACCCATGCCATAACCTAGTTTTTGTCTTTAAGTTGTTAATAAGATTTTCAGATATTTATCAAATAGAATTTCGGCTTCCTTTAGTATTTCTGATCATAATGATTTGTTTTTTTACAGCCCCAATGGAGTCAATCAATGAAAATGAACCTGCTAGTGATCTAATCAAAAATACAGTAGAGGAGACTGAGAAAGGTAAGACTCTACAAAGCCGTAGTAAAATTGGCCGCTTTTTTGCACGCTAATCTCGCTGGATTGAGTAAATTGAATTTTTTCTACACTGGTTTTTTCTGCAAAATCCACCACACAAAAAGATCACGTCTGACATCAACAGACGTAAATAGCCCAAGTCATAAATCTCAATAAGTGAACACAGTGAAACTATGCATGCATATTCCCTGGCGTAATCTTGTCCTTGTCAAAAGCTTGTTCCACACTTGGATAAAAGTAAAGTTACAAAAAAAAATCTTACAAAAAAATTCTGCATTAGGTGTTCAACTTGGGAAAGGCTCTGAGTCAAACTATTAAATTAAGATGAATTTAGAGTAGACCTGAAACTTTTCCTCTTTTATAGCTGATTTCCTCTTTTTATTCCTAAAACTTACTACACATTATTTGTTAGTTTCAGCCCAAATTGAGCTTTTTAGCATGATTTTGCAGTATTTTCCTCTTTTTTAAAGCATTTTCCTCTTTTTTCACAAATGGTCAGTTTCAGGTCTGTGATCAGGTCATAGGTCATATGATTGTTGCAAGGCATTGAGCAGGTGCTAGGCATCTGTTGCTGATATGTAGTATATTCAATGTTATTCATTAGGTTTCAATTCTTGGAAATACAATTAGTTGAATGATCAAGAGCGTTGTCATTAGAGTCAGCCTTGTATTGTTATCAGTAGTTTCCTATTTCTTAGTATGTGCGCCAAGTTACTGCATGTCTGCGTGCACTATAAACACACAGTAAGACAGATAATGTAAGCCAAATAAGTCTGCTTGTTTTCTGTAGACAAGGGGCAGTCTTCAGTGACCGGCTCTTTTCAGAGCCACCAAAACCTTTAAAATTAGCAGATAGGTGAAATCTGCTTGTTCTCTGTTGACAAGGGGCAATCTACAGTGAATGGCTCTTTTCAGAGCCATCAGTAGGCAAGGGACTGCCTACATGTCTCATTCTTAGGTACTTTGTCCTGAAGAAGTCAGAGCTACTCCTGACGAAAGCTTGACAGTTCTAAACTTGTCAGACAGCGAACCCGCTAAAAACCCACTAAAAGCCTATCCCACAGTAAGCCAAATAGTCCTGATAAAGTATAGAATAGAAAGACAACAGATCTGTTTGAATATGCTAAAACATATTTTGACATTGGCTTACAGAATTAAACATTTCTCATGTTGTGTTTCTTATAAGCAGTCGAGTTGGCTCAATCGAGAAGGTGTTTGACTGTGGTGCGAGAGGTTGCGAGTTTCGAACCCTGGCGGTGTTAGTGCGCTCTCATGGAAAAATTTAGTTGAAATTCCCCAGGACAAGGAGCTTACTGCTTATTGTTTCATTGTAACTGGTATGAAACTCTGCGAAGGCCAATTGTGGAATGTCTAGGGTGTGCGCTTCTAAGCAACAGAGTCATAGAAGTATTTGTTTAATGGTTTATGGAATGAAGCGGGTTGTAGTAGTCAGCGACAACCTGTAAAGTGTGCTGAGGCTTGTGGATCACCATCGAGGCATTGTGCCTGTGCATAGCACACTATAAATCATTGCCCCCCCTTTTTATAAACCATGTAACTGATATATACTATCTGCCTTCCTTTCAGAAGATAATAAAGTGAATGATTGGCTGGAATCAATGGAATCAACAAATGATGATGCACCTGATAGTACTGTACATGGAGACAATAAGAAGACACAACAAAACATAGACAGCTCTTCCAATACTAACGATAACAAAGGAAATAACAATATAGAAGACAAACCCATCAAAGATGCAACTATAATAGAAACTTCTAATTCACAACAAGAAAAAACAGATGCTTTAGTGAAATGAATGAATGGAGAACTGATTATAACTTGTGCTATTTATATGTATATATTATGACACTGACGTTGCAGTCAGTGAGTCTGCAACAAATTGTGATTATTGGGGCAGTGTGAAGGAAGTCGCAGTCGCAGAGATGATGGATTATAATAATACCAGCATGTTGAACGTTGGAGAAGTATCACAGTGCTTCTATATTGGTCTAGCCGGCGTTTGATCAACTACTCTATGCAGTAGATTGTGTATATTGCGACACTAAATACTTTGCCATGTTGGATGATGTATCATAGTGCAGTGCAGCATTGATCTGGGATGCCAGCTTTCTGCTTCCAGTATACAATCATACATGTTGATGCCAGGGCTGCTGAAAAATGTCAGCCCAATTGCGGGTCAAATAATCGAAAAGTCTCCCAATTTTTTCTTTGTTAAAACCATTGGTTTCTATAGGACAGGAAAGTGAAAAAACTACTGAACGTAGTAGTACTGAAAGAGACAGTGTTGAATAGTCACCCAATTTTTTTTCTTAACCATTAGTTTCTATGGGACGGAACATTGTCGTAAGTGGCAAGGAAATTTTTCATAAGTCGCTCAATAGGGCTACCAAATCGCAGGTTGGCAACCTTAGTTGAAGCATTTTCCCATAGTAACAAATCACAGATTATTATAACTCTTTGTATCGTATCCACCAATGAGGGCACATGGTTCATGGTAATTATGTGGTTTGTTGAATAATGAATAATTAAGACAAGTTGAGCTGGATTTATTGACAACTCACATGCGAGCAGGACATTATTACACAGTTATTTTGTTTTTGTTGGTTATTTCAGAATTTAGTTTTTTTAATGGAAAAACTTGTCATGTCCGATCTTAAGATGGAAAAGCACATTTCTTTCACTTTCTTAGTCAGTAATATACCAGTTTTCAACTGTACAATATAAATGTAAGTATTTAAGTTTATTTTGATGGAAGGGATAATTTACAATTTAGTTGTTATACAAATATTAACAGTCTATGAGTGTGATGGTCAAAATATAATCATGAGGTCAAAGTTGTATTTTTCTATTCCACAAGCCAGAATGGCATGTAGAATGGAACAACACATCTTTCATAGCTCTGACATGAGTTTGTCAATACTGCGCTTAGGTGAGGGCTATGTGTATGATTCATTACTGTATTCAAAAACATGTGTAGTGTGTAACTGTTCTAGCATATATTGTTACAGGTTTCCTTTTCAAGTATATGTATCTGAACAGACGTGATACCGATATGCTGTTCATCATAATCATGTGTATAATTTGATATTTATAATCTTTTTGCATAAACCATGTAAATCACGCTGCCAATGTCTTCAACTGTTCAGGGTACAAAGTATTATTTTACAAGATTTATGACACTTGCACTGATGCACTGATAAATTTTCCAATTCAGGAAGCTTAAAGAACACAAACCTATCCACAAACTGTCACATCAAGTTAAGCATTTCTGCAAAATGAAACTTGATATTAAATGTGTAAGGATGTTTTTTTTTATTCCAACACGGAAATAGTATAGTAGCACTGTAGAATACTGTAGCATTAGAAACATTCATACAAACAAACAGGGTATTTGACCATTGAATGGTTGATTACACTCACAAGGGTGAATGCTATATTACTTCAATATGAAAGAAACTGATCTTATAAAAGAGCAGTGGCGGTGAAAGCATTAACATTTGGGGTGTTCAGGGGACAAGCATATTATGTTATGGGTTTACTGGAATCTTATTTGGCCGCAAAATATTTCAATTTCAAACCATTTTAAACCCAAATGAGGTGTGTTTTGCTATTTTGGGCCAGTGCACGCAAAATTTTGTAAAAGCGACATAATTGAGCATTTGCAAAGTGCATATTTTGGTACCATAAATTGATGGCCCTCGTATTTGATGGGTGCATGATAGAATTATAAGTCTGAGTATATGAGTACACGTGGGTGTTTAATTGTATCCATTGTTGTGTTGCACCTGTGAAGGTCTTTTAAATATTTTACGTCAAAATGAACATTTGCAATGGGCTGCAAAGACTAGCAAAATCAGACAAAGTTAGTCAGTATATGAGATGATAATCTGCATTTTCCTCCATTTTAGAAATTTCAATAAACTGCTTGATTGCACTGCATGTGTGCAAACCAAAATGGTGGTCTTCAAATCCTGCAAGGCATATGAAAAGCAAGGGAAAATAATGTTAGTTTTTGACACTGGTTATTGTCTGTTGTTGATAAAGCTGCCCTACTGTTGTTCATTTATGTGAAGTGAAAGTTCGGTCATACAGTGTGCACACAAGAATGTCAAAGGTCAAACACCCATGTGCTATTCAGTTATTAGATAGACTCAAATCCTGGAAGCTGTTTTAACAGTCTGTATCAAGCAATGTTACGATTTTTTCTTACTTTTTCCCTAGTGGTGGGGTGGTGACAGATAATACCATGACATCACCATGGGCTGATCACAGAAGCTCTCACAAGAGACATGCTGAGAGCCGGGGGGGGGGGGGTTGAACACAGCAACCGTTCTTAACCTTGGAATGTGGTTGTATTTGTAAGCCACTTGTGAACCAGTCAAATTAAAAAAACTTATCCTATCTTGTTTCTGAAAGTCTTTGGGTATATAATCGCCTGATATGAGTGAGACTGAAGTCCATATGATTCCTGAAAGTCTAAATTATTGCAACCATTCATGGGGTTGTCAGTCGCAGGTTTGTAGCCCTTGTTTTAAACAATCTGATATGAGTGAGAATGAGGTTCATATGATTCCTGAAAGTCAGAGGTATTGCAACCATTGACGGGGTTGTCAGTCACAGGCTTGGCACCCTTGGTTTCAACAACCTGATATGAGTTAGAATGAGTTTCATTATGCAAGGGACTTTGTGTAGTCAAATCTAGAGTCCCAAGACATTTGTAAATTATGGTTTTATTGTGAAAGCACTACATGGTATCTGGCTCTAGCATGATCTATTTAGTTACTTCAATGTAGTAGTATATCATTATTTAGTGTAGTTGGATAGAAAGAATTTTAGAATACGGTAAATAGCGAAATAGCGTACCTCTGATATTATAAACAATACTGCTTTTCTCCTGTAAATGCAGTTTCTATGCAATTGACTGTAAAAGAAATGTGTGAAAGAATATGGATGAGTAAAGTGAATTATGGTACAATGGGCTCTTCCATTTAAATTCCACACTTCCCCTGTGGAAGATTTTGGAAATATCTTCAACAGGGGGAGTATGAATTTCAAATGGAATGAACACATTAGCAGCTCCATTTGAAACTCACCCTCCCTCTGTGGAATATTCAGGTTGAATCTTTCTCAAGAGGGTGTATGAAATTCAACTGGATCTGCTTAATGTGCTAATTCCATTTGAAATTCATACTCCCCCTGTGGTGGATATGTTCAAAATCTTCCACAGGGGTAGTGAGGATTTTAAATGCAGTAGCCCAATACATGAATACTCTGATCAGTACCAAATGGGAAATAAAACCGGGTTTGTTTCATCGTGCCATGTGGGTGTGCCTTTGGAAATGATTTCACAGTGAGTGGCAATGTATTGTAGAGTCAGTAGACAGTTCAAATAAGACATGTTTGGTACAGTGAGTGGCATTGCGTTGTAGAGTCAGTAGACAGTTACTGTTCTGTATCGAATGAGAACTGTTTGGTACTGGTCAAAGGTGTGGAAAGAGTTGTGAAAGTAGCAGAAAAATGTTAGCGAAATGTGATTCTAGACTTGCCAAATATGAAAAGATATTTTATATGAACAAATTTTTAATATAATAATAGAAGTGTTGAAGGTTATAATGTTCATTTTGTAGGGTATATGGTTCATGAAATTAAAGGGAATGTATAATGACTGAGTAGAGCCTTATATAAAGCATATTTGTGACATGATCAGGGGAATGAGTCACATGGCAGCAATTTCCCATTTTTTTCTGGCAATTCAAGAATGCTGTATTTTGATGCATATCCCATCGAAATACGATATCTGGTTACAGAGTTATGAGCAATTTATCAGTGGCTGAAAACAAAATAAAAAGAAGAATTCGAACACTGTTTTTGCCAATATCTCAAAAACAATATTAGTAACATCCAACTCATTCCCCCTGATCATGTCACTATTACTGTCATTTAAACAAAACCCATATTGGATTGTGATGCATTAGACCTAACAGGTGTACTGTATAGATCTTGTGATTGATTAACTCAGCAGTAGCCAAAATGAAACAATACTTTTTGGGGGATTTTTTTGATCAGTACAAGATGACCGTATCAAAACTGGAACTGTTAGCTTTTTATTTTTAAAGTGTTACTTGTTTACTACTTAAATGCTTATGCAGATCGTGTTCCCAACACCTAATTACGAAAATCTTTCGTATTACCTGATTTGGCACAGTTTATGGCATGAACACAAAGTCGGGGTTTGATTGGCTAATTGAATCATGTCGTCACAACATCAGTACCTCATTTGCCAATCAAACTATGCAGCACCGCATGACACAGGTGTGAATTTATGCGATGAGGCGGCCAGTGCAATGGATCTTTGCAAAATGTAGTCTACATATGATTATAAAGCCTCCACATGCATGAGTGTTGAAACAGAAACAGAAGTAGAATTATCTTTTGTGTACCACAATAATGTGCTGAGACTCTCTGAGTTCTAATACGATAGACTGGAATTTTAGAACACAAAAAATCTTGCGTAGAATATAAAACTAAGCCTGGTATTTTAGCATTCTAAAGGTAAAAGAAGTACTCAGAAATGTATTCAGAATCACAATGCAGGTATACTGCATAGATAAAAAAAAATAACCAGAAAATTGGTGTAGTACATGTATTCCATTTAAGGATCTGGGGTGCTGGGAAATTAAAGGTTCATGAAGTAAATTGTCTGTATTAATTGCAAAAAAATATAAATAATGCACTTTGACACTTGTATGGAACTTAAAACACATCTAAACTGCTTGAATTATAGACAATAAAAATGGTCATGATGTATGATAAATTTTTTGTTGAGTAAAAACAAGACATACTGCAATGCTGATTTAGTTGTAATTGACAGATGATTCGGATAACACAATGTAGCTCTGTGACAATTATTTGTTAACCCGTAAACTACCTGCCGATTGGCCAAAAGAAGTTTTCATTATCAATTGGACCAATCAGCAACATTGTTAGAATAATTTCACCATGCAAAAAAAAATTGGGGTGAATTATTTGCAAAGCTCCATTCTGATTGGTGATAAAAGTAAAGATATCATGTAATTGACCAATCAGAGGCAATGTTAGATCAACAGGTAGTGCTCAGGGGGTTACAGTCTAAAAATAATAGGGAGTTTGAATACAATCTGAATGTTGAAAGTGTATTGCAGGACCAAAATGGCTAGAGATGTTTTGTTTGAGGCATCTGCATAAAAGGAGAAAGCCGCTGGGAATGTATCCAAACTTGTAGAGGGTTTCCTTAAGTGCACTTTGTGTAGAATAAGGGTAATGGGCTATCCCATCTAAAATCCACACTACCTCTATGGAAGATTTTGGAAATATCATTCACATGGGGTGTATGAATTTCAAATGGAATGAACACATTAGCAGCTCCATTTGAAACTCTCCCTCCCTCAGTGGAAGATTCAGGCTGAATCTTTCTCAGAGGGTGTATGGAATTCAAATGGAGCTGCCTTACGTGTTCATTCCATTTGAAATTCATACTCCCCCAGGTATTTCCAAAATCTTCCACAGGGGTAGTGTGGATTTTAAATGGAATAGCCCAATGAATCATGGTTGTACATTTTTAATTATTGTTATTATATTGGTGCAATTTCTGGTAGATATATTTCTGTTAATCATGGTGAAAGAAAGTTATGATTTGTGTATGGTGCTGATGATGTAGTATTAAGGCTGGCATTTTGAGGCGGGCTCGCAGGTACCGCCTGAGATTACATTACCGGGCAGGAAATACCCTGCCGGGTGCCCAAATTATAAAAAAAAGTATGACATGAAAACAAAGTATCAATTTTCATATTAAAAACACAATTTTTTCAATTTCGGGTACCCGGTTACCCGCCCGAAAAATGCGCCGGGTACCCGGGCACAAAATTACCCGAAAATGCCAGGCCTATGTAGTATCACTAGAAAGCAGTTTGTATGTAACTTTTAGGATCAACTCAAAACCAGAGTTTTAAACTCACAACTTGTTTTCAAGTACAAGCCAAAAGTTATCTGTAAAACAAATTGCTGTAAAAAATGCTTGGAATTAAGTTTGAAATATTTCTAATTTCAATTGCTAGAATGTAGTTTTGAATAGGTACCTAGAAAGTGTGAAGTTTATTATATGAATTTCTATATGTTATTATAGAAGTGTAGATTATTTTCTTTTTGCAGTATTTGATTATGACGTAATGGTTATGATGCAAAGCAATGACTAGCCATTTATAGCAAATCTTTGTCACATATGGCAATGACTAAGCCATAAACAAACTATATTTTGCTGACAATAAATATTGCTACTTAACAAATATATATTTTTGGAAGGCATTGGATGTTTTTAAGTAAATTTATAATAGTAGCGTTTGCCTTGTGTATAAAATATTCCCAATATCCTAGCCGCCTTCTGAATTAACTTAACTGTGACGGAATCTGATCTTATCAGGTCAAAAAATGGCAATTGAGAAACCGAGGGATATTGCAGGCAAAATAACAAGAAGAAAATTCATGCAAATCTGCAATATAAAACTTGATAAATTGCAACCAACTACTGTATATCCTTGAATAGTCGGTCCCCGTCAATTAATCGCCCCCACATATTGCAAAAATGCGGATATATCCATGTTATCGGTAGTCTGATCAAAAACCAGAAGTGAACTGGAAGTCACCATTTCTAAGTTCATATTTCGTCATTTCATTATCGTTCTAAAATGCCCCGTTTGTGGAAAATGCACCGCAGGGGGGGGCAACTATTCGAGGATATGCGGTATGCTACGGATATAAGGATGTCAACAGTAGCACACATGGGTACTGGGCAGGCAAGTTTATAATAAGCTCAATATAAAACAAATGCCTGATTGGGTTAGATTGCGCCACAAATGAGACCCACTTTTGACATTGTTCCTACTTAATGAAGTTTGTCTTTTAAAGGACAATAATTTGTGTATAAACTCATTACCTGCTGTATAGAATATATTGATACCATTAGTGAATTCTGAAGTTTACGCTTGTGAAAGTACATGTACTTCTGTACCTGTGCCTCCTTGAGCATGTATGTAAATTGGTTAAGGAAGAGATTGAGTGCAAACGTGACTGTCGTTATATGCCACTCATGGATTTTGATCATTCACTGCTTGTTTATAATGCCCAGTTCACAAAATAGCTGAGCAATACTAACCTCGAATGATGCAAAGCATACAAAGATCAGTTCCTTGATTGGTGTATATATTTATATTGTATTTTGTGCTTAACATAACATATGATATACAGTGTTGGATTAAAATCAGCCATGTTGTATGACAAATAATATGTAATTATAACTGTAACATACATTGTCAGTGAACAGCCAGAATTTTGCAGGTGTCTTTTAATGTCTTGATTCTTACATGGCTGCTGTGATCAAGGAACTACTATATATTAGCATTGCTCATTTTGCATAGGGTCTTTTCCAATGACTTGAAATTAGGAGGCTTAAATCAAGAGACAAGTCATTAGGCACATATTACTAGTACAGTAGCATACATTTAGCAAACTTGGATCTCCATAATTTAGCATGTTGTGGCGCATTGGTTGCCCTGTTATACTTACGATAGAGCTAATATTTTATTTACTAGCACTTCATGAAAGTTTAACACAGAAGTGCCTAAGGCTATAGTTTTATTGTTGACAGATATGTCATCGATCTATTATGATGGCGTTCGATAGATCGCAATATGATTCATCGTCAAATGTCACAAGTTTGTGTCTGAAAAGTTTGATTTGTATATGATGGTTATGATCTTAATTATTTTCTCTAGGGATTTGGACTGAAGTTGTATCATTATTTGGTACATACCCGAGTCTTTGAGACACAAGTAACTACTATGGTGTATTTGTAAGCAGATGTGACACTGGCAACACCAAGCAACAATGTGGTTTAGATTGGTGGTGGTGGATGTTTTAATGAGCTCAGTAGTGACCATTTCAAGGGTCATGTTTTGATTTAAATCAAGACAGTATGTATGTGCCTTGTTTTATATAGAATGTTAATATGATGTCAATTGGAAGAAACAAATGAAATTGCAATGGATTCTACTACTTAATGAATTATATTATTATGGGAATGGTTTATTTCAGTTGCCTATGGTTTGATTTAGGAATTATGTGCATTATGAAATTATATAATAAAAGCCAAGCAAAGATAAATAAGTATCTGATTTGTGTTTGTGTTACATTGTGAGTTGTGGTTATCTTTCACTCGCATCAGATGTTTCTTGGATTTTGACACCTGTAGTAGCATTGTAAGATCACTTATTTTATCCCGACTGGTTTACGGAAATGCCCTTCTGCTGGGAGCAAACACAAACCATATCGACAGACTTCAGCGCCTTCAAAATTCATTTATTCACGTTTTGGCTGGAGAAGTACAGCTCAAAATTTGGAAACATTGCCTAGGGAAGGTTTTCTCACTTTTTCGACAACTAATGGCACTCCAGATGGGGAACTTGGCCATATGCATAAATTATGCAAATCAGCTACTTAATTTTGAGAAGATATTTTTTGAAAAATACAACCAAAATCTAATTAGGTTGACAATCTAATCAGGGTGAGCCCTACTACATGTACCCCTACCAAGTTAAATCAAGATATGGATCTCCAAATATGGGGGGAAAGAAAAAGATAAACAAAATGGTAAATACACACACCCAGTATACACTGTACATTGGAATCTGCACCTGATAGCACAGTATGTATGGTATAGTGTGTGTTGCTATCTACCCCTGATATCACATTATACACTGTACAGTGTGTATTGAAATCTACACCTGATAGTACACACCTACTCGCAACACACCAGGATTCTTGTGGGGTCCAACATTAGGGGTGTGTGTGTCTTCTGGGGTATAATTCTTATCACACCATTCTTGTGGGGTACAAAAACGTACCACCAATAGTTTGTGGGGAACTTTTTTTTACACAGACCCATTACCCCCCCCCCCCCTATAAGGTACCTCTAAAAATAGCGTTTCAGGCCTTATGGGGACCTATAAGCTATTTTTTCTTTGTGGGACCCAAGATTTATACCCCACAAAGAACTTGTACCCCACAAGCTATTGCTGCAACACAGTGCCCCATAAGAATGCTGGCACAAGTGCATTATATATGGTATAGTGTGTGTTGCTATCTACCCCTGATATCACAGTATACACTGTACAGCATCTATACCTGATAGCACAGTGTGTATGGTATAGTATACTGTGTGCTGCTATCTACCCCTGATATCACAGTATACACTGTACAGAGTGTATTGGTATCTACACCGGATAGCACAGTATGTATGGTATAGTGTGTGTTGCTATCTACCCCTGATAACACAGTATGCACTGTACAGTGTGTATTGGTATCTACACCTGATAGCACACCCCCATCTATCCCTGATAACATGGTATACACTATACAGTGTGTATTGGTATCTACACCTGATAGCACAGTAGGTGTGGTTTAGTGTGTGTTGCTATCTACCCCTGATAACACGGTATGCACTGTAGAGTGTGTATTGGTATCTACACCTGATAGCACAGTATGTATGGTATAGTGTGTGTTGCTATCTACCACTGATAACACGGTATGCACAGTGTAGAGTGTGTATTGGTATCTACACCTGATAGCACAGTATGTATGGTATAGTGTGTGTTGCTATCTACCCCTGATAACACGGGGTGCACTGTACAGTGTGTATTGGAATCTACACCTGATAGCACATTATGTATGGTATAGTGTGTGTTGCTATCTTCCCCTGATAACATGGTATGCACTGTACAGTGTGTATTGGCATCTAAACCTGATAGCACAGTATGTATGGTATAGTGTGTGTTGCTATCTTCCCCTGATAACATGGTATGCACTGTACAGTGTGTATTGGTATCTACACCTGATAGCACAGTATGTATGGTATAGTGTGTGTTGCTATCTACCCTGATAACATGGTATGCACTGTACAGTGTGTATTGGTATCTACACCTGATAGCACAGTATGTATGGTATAGTGTGTGTTGCTATCTACCCTGATAACATGGTATGCACTGTACAGTGTGTATTGGTATCTACACCTGATAGCACAGTATGTATGGTATAGTGTGTGTTGCTATCTACCCTGATAACATGGTATGCACTGTACAGTGTGTATTGGCATCTAAACCTGATAGCACAGTATGTATGGTATAGTGTGTGTTGCTATCTTCCCCTGATAACATGGTATGCACTGTACAGTGTGTATTGGTATCTACACCTGATAGCACAGTATGTATGGTATAGTGTGTGTTGCTATCTACCCTGATAACATGGTATGCACTGTACAGTGTGTATTGGTATCTACACCTGATAGCACAGTATGTATGGTATAGTGTGTGTTGCTATCTACCCTGATAACATGGTATGCACTGTACAGTGTGTATTGGTATCTACACCTGATAGCACAGTATGTATGGTATAGTGTGTGTTGCTATCTACCCTGATAACATGGTATGCACTGTACAGTGTGTATTGGTATCTACACCTGATAGCACAGTATGTATGGTATAGTATGTGTTGCTATCTACCCCTGATAACACGGTATACACTGTACAGTGTGTATTGGCATCTAAACCTGATAGCACAGTATGTATGGTATAGTGTGTGTTGCTATCTTCCCCTGATAACATGGTATGCACTGTACAGTGTGTATTGGCATCTAAACCTGATAGCACATTATGTATGGTATAGTGTGTGTTGCTATCTTCCCCTGATAACATGGTATGCACTGTACAGTGTGTATTGGCATTTAAACCTGATAGCACAGTATGTATGGTTTAGTGTGGGTTGCTATCTACCCCTGATATCACGGTATACACTGTACAGTGTGTATTGGTATCTACACCTGATAGCACAGTATGTATGGTATAGTGTGTGTTGCTATCTACCCTGATAACACGGTATGCACTGTACAGTGTGTATTGGTATCTACACTTGATAGCACAGTATGTATGGTATAGTGTGTGTTGCTATCTTCCCCTGATAACACAGTATGCACTGTACAGTGTGTATTGGCATCTACACCTGATATCACATTATGTATGGTATATAGTGTGTATTGCTATCTACCCCTGATAACACGGTATACACTGTACAGTGTGTATTAGAATCTAAACCTGATAGCACAGTATGTATGGTATAGTGTTTGTTGCCATCTACCCCTGATTACACGGTATGCACTGTACAGTGTGTATTAGAATCTAAACCTGATAGCACAGTATGTATGGTATAGTGTTTGTTGCTATCTACCCCTGATAACATGCTATACACTGTACAGTGTGTATTGGAATCTACACCTGATAGCACATTATGTATGGTATAGTATGTGTTGCTATCTACCCCTGATAACACGGTATACACTGTACAGTGTGTATTGGAATCTAAACCTGATAGCACAGTATGTATGGTATAGTGTTTGTTGCTATCTACCCCTGATATCACAGTATACACTGTACAGTGTGTATTGGTATCTACACCTGATAGCACAGATGTATGGTATAGTGTGTTGCTATCTACCCCTGATAACATGGTATGCACTGTACAGTGTGTATATCAATACCTGATAGCACATTATGTATGGTATAGTGTTGCTATCTACCCCTGATAACACAGTATACACTGGACAGCACTATACCATACACATAATGTATACGGTATAGTGTGTTTTGCTATCTACCCCTGATAACACGGTATACACTGTACAGTGTGTATTGGTATCTACACCTGATAGCACAGTATGTATGGTATAGTGTATGTTGCTATCTACCCCTGATAACACGGTATGCACTGTACAGTGTGTATTGGTATCTACACCTGATAGCACAGTATGTATGGTATAGTGTGTGTTGCTATCTACCCCTGATAACACAGTATGCACTGTACAGTGTGTATTGGTATCTACACTTGATAGCACAGTATGCATGTATGGTGTAGTGTGTGTTGCTATCTACCCCTGATATCACAGTATACACTGTACAGTGTGTATTGGTACCCCTGATAACACGGTATGCACACCCCAGTGTGTATTGGTACCTGCACCTGATAGCACATTATGTTTGGTATAGTGTGTGTTGCTATCTACCCCTGATAACACGGTATGCACTGTACAGTGTGTATTGGTATCTACACTTGATAGCACATTATGTATGGTATAGTATGTGTTGCTTTCTACCCCTAATAACACGGGGTGCACTGGTGTGTGTGTGTATTGGTATCTACACTTGATAGCACAGTATGTATGGTGTAGTGTGTGTTGCTATCTACCCCTGATCTACACCTCATAGCACAAGTAGTATGGGTGGTATAGTGTGTGTTAATTGCTATCTACCCCTGATAAGACAGTATACACTGTACAGTGTATATTGGTATCTACACCTGATAGCACAGTATGTATTGTATAGTGTGTGTTGCTATCTACCCTGATAACATGGTATGCACTGTACAGTATGTATTGGTATCTGCACCTGATAGCACAGTATGTATGGTATAGTGTGTTGCTATCTACCCCTGATAACACGGTATGCACTGTACAGTGTATATTGGTATCTACACCTGATAGCACAGTATGTATGGTATAGTGTGTGTTGCTATCTACCCCTGATAACACGGTATGCACTGTACAGTGTATATTGGTATCTACACCTGATAGCACAGTATGTATGGTATAGTGTGTGTTGCTATCTACCCCTGATAACACGGTATGCACTGTACAAATGTATATTGGTATCTACACCTGATAGCACAGTATGTATGGTATAGTGTGTTGCTATCTACCCTGATAACATGGTATGCACTGTACAGTGTGTATTGGTATCTACACCTGATAGCACAGTATGTATGGTATAGTGTATGTTGCTATCTACCCCTGATAACACAGTATGCACTGTACAGTGTGTATTGGTATCTACACCTGATAGCACAGTATGTATGGTATAGTGTATGTTGCTATCTACCCCTGATAACACGGTATGCACTGTACAGTGTATATTGGTATCTACACCTGATAGCACAGTATGTATGGTATAGTGTGTGTTGCTATCTACCCTGATAACATGGTATGCACTGTACAGTGTGTATTGGTATCTACACCTGATAGCACAGTATGTATGGTATAGTGTGTGTTGCTATCTTCCCCTGATAACACGGTATGCACTGTACAGTGTGTATTGGTATCTACACCTGATAGCACAGTATGTATGGTATAGTGTGTGTTACTATCTACCCCTGATAACACAGTATGCACTGTACAGTGTGTATTGGTATCTACACCTGATAGCACAGTATGTATGGTATAGTGTATGTTGCTATCTACCCCTGATAACACAGTATGCACTGTACAGTGTATATTGGTATCTACACCTGATAGCACACCCCGTATGGTATAGTGTGTGTTGCTATCTACCCTGATAACATGGTATGCACTGTACAGTGTGTATTGGTATCTACACCTGATAGCACAGTATGTATGGTATAGTGTATGTTGCTATCTACCCCTGATAACACAGTATGCACTGTACAGTGTGTATTGGTATCTACACCTAATAGCACAGTATGTATGGTATAGTGTGTATTGCTATCTACCACTGATAACATGGTATGCACTGTACAGTGTGTATTGGTATCTACACCTGATAGCACAGTATGTATGGTATAGTATGTGTTGCTATCTTCCCCTGATAACACAGTATGCACTGTACAGTGTGTATTGGTATCTACACCTGATAGCACAGTATGTATGGTATAGTGTGTGTTGCTATCTACCCTGATAACATGGTATGCACTGTACAGTGTGTATTGGTATCTACACCTGATAGCACAGTATGTATGGTATAGTGTGTGTTGCTATCTACCCTGATAACATGGTATGCACTGTACAGTGTGTATTGGTATCTACACCTGATAGCACAGTATGTATGGTATAGTGTATGTTGCTATCTACCCCTGATAACACGGTATGCACTGTACAGTGTGTATTGGTATCTAAACCTGATAGCACAGTATGTATGGTATAGTGTGTGTTGCTATCTTCCCCTGATAACACAGTATGCATTGTACAGTGTGTATTGGCATCTGCACCTGTATCAGAGATGCATGGAATTCCTAATTTTTTTTAGATATGCCAAAGCAAATTTGTCCGTAATTTTAGTATTTTTCTGTAATTTATTCTCGCAATCACCGTCTGGGAAGAAAAACTATAAAGGGCGCCTATAATTGCATAGACTAACCTGTGTCATCTCTGTATCGTACCATGTGCGAAAGTGTGCCTGTGTCTGTAATAATGATGTGTGTGTGTGCGAACGTTTGTGACAAAAATAAAGTGACGTGTATGTGCTTGCATGTGCAGTGTAGAAGCCCAGGAGCGTGCCTACCCCAGAGGCCTACTTTTGACATTGTTCCTGCTTAATGAAATTTGTTTTTAAAGGACTATAATGGGCTCTTCTATTTAAAATCCACACTCCCCTGTGGAAGATTTTGGAAATATCTTCCACAGGGGGAGTATGAATTTCAAATGGAATATGCTGAGGAGTTTCAAGCTTCAAATTGACACTTGCATATTAGGGGCCGGCACTGTATGGTCATTTCCATTCAGATTGTTCCAAGCCAGGCATATGGACATCTTGTTATTTTGCATTTACACCTGAAACTGAACCATAAACGTGACGGTATCCAAATTGGCGTAAGACAAAAGAAAAAGACAACAAAAGCAACTATACTATTAAATCTTCAGCACATTTTAATGTTGTATCTAAATGAAATGATGTCACTACACCATACAAATTGACCAATATCAGCAACTACTGAATTGCTGAGGAAAGAAAGACCTCTACAAACGTACATTTTTTATTATCAGCACCGCATTATTGAAAACATTATTTATACCATTAACCCCCTGAGCATTACCTGCCGATCTAACATTGCCTCTGATTGGTCAATTATGTGATATCTTCACTTTAATCACCAATCAGAATGGAGATAATTCACCCCAATTATTTTGTGTGGTGAAATTATTCTAACAATGTTGCTGATTGGTCCAATTGATAATGAAAACTTTTTTTTGACCAATCGGCAGGTAGTTCTCAGGGTTTAACATTAGCTCTTCAGCAAATGTAACTTGGTATTTGCAGTTGGGATCTTACTTAAAGAATTTACACAATGAATACTATCCCAAGGAAAATAAAAACCAAGTTTGTATGTGAAAGTTAAACACTGGTAAAGTGTTTGTACATAAGTATAAATTGCATATAATAATTACCTGTTTTTAGCAAAGCTATGTCCTACATAATATCTGATCAGTTGTTGATGGGTCTACAATGAAGCTACAACTAGTAAGTTGAACAATTAATACTAGCATTATCTTGTGCATGAAGTACTACATGATTTCAGCATTACATCAATAAATTTCTTAAATTAACATCAACATCAATATGATTATGAGATCATAGTTACGACCTTTGCGATCGTAATCATTATTATCTTGATCATTATCGTCATCATCAAGAATCAATAAATACATGAGTATTTACAATGTATAGCATTCTTTCCCAATACATGGCATATCTAACATTTTAAATGGTACTAGCACATTGAAAAGAGTCGGAGAAACCCTGCAGAAGGCATATCAAAATGACAGTTTACATTTTCACATCTCAACTGTTTTAACTCTTTAAAAATCTATGCTGGCTGTGATATCTAACACTCCTGAAGTAAAGAAGTATCCAGGGTTTCAGCTCAGGACCTTCACCAGCTGACTATTCACTATCTTAGTGCATGTTAGTAACCATTGGTTACTCCTCCAAGCCTGGCCTCGTACACCTATTCCGAATTTTGATCATTTCGATCAGTGGTTCGTAACAAAGAAAGCGTGATCCAGTTGACCTAGGAACGGTCTTATTCTAACGTGCACTACGACAGCGAATTCTATCAAATAATAAAAATTCAACTACCTCTAGTCCAATGATGACAAGCAGTTCAACCATCACTCAATTCTTTCGATTCATTCTTTAATGATTATTACATTAAGCACAAATTTAAACAAATTTTACTCTCAATGGGAGTCTTTATTTCAGAATTTAAAATCAATACAATGATGTCCAGCTTACAGCTCGCATGACTCCCTTTCAAAGAAACAATCATTTCCAAATGTTCATTTGTTCATTTAAAACATTTTTTCCCCAAAAGACCTATTTTTTCCCCAAAAGACCTATTTTTTTCCCCAAAAGACCTTTTTTTTTTTTGTGTGTTTTGGGGGGGGGGGAAATCAATATCTTCAATACGAAATGTCAAAATTTTTAATTGATCATCGGCTTTTCATCCCAGCTACATACAAGTTTACTTAGAGAACTGTTAAATATCAAAAATTTTAATAATTTGTGATAAAATTTGTATTATATCGCAAAGTTCTAAAAATCAAAATGATTTGATGTCATCAGGACATTCCTTGTATTCAGAATGCAATTCGATAGGTCTGGTATACTCTCAGCTCCACAAAAAATACTGTGCAAATGTGTAAAACGCTCATACCCCACCCTTAAAAAGGTCTATAATCCATTCCACATTGATTAGGAGTAACCTGTATTTTTGTATGGGTGTTATTTTTTCCATTGAGGGGCTCATTAACTACATGGACACTATGCAGTTAGAAAGAGATTGATATAAATACTTAATGCTGTTACCTATTTCAGACAATGGTTGAGGTCCAATGGTCTTTAACCTTTTCACAATGCTCCAAATATGATATGGAATATAATGTAATAAAATTTTTCCACAAATAACTCTACAATTTGTCAAAACTTCTTCATACATGTTATTGTTTTTTACATCTCTATCTTGGCTAAATCTTGGCTTGTGCCCAAGCACCAAGTATGCTTACTTGCAATAGGCTATTCCATTTAAAATCCACACTACCCCTGTGGAAGATTGTGGAAATGTCTTCCACAGGGGGAGTATGAATTTCAAGTGGAATAAAAACATTAGCAGCTCCATTTGAAACCGACCCTCCATCTATGGAAAATTCAGGTTGAATCTTTTTCAGAGGGTGTATGGAATTCAAATGGAGCTGCCTAATGTGCTCATTCCATTTGAAATTCATACTCCCCCTGTGCAGGATATTTCCAAAATCTTCCACATGGGGAGTGTGGATTTTGAATGGAATGGAACGCTGCCAACTAAAAATCATACCCTCTTATACCACGACAAGGGTTCCAAATCAACAGTGCAACAATGGTTGAAATAACCTATTAAAAAACAGTCTCTAAAATGCTAATCCTTTCCTAGTACAAACACATGACTTCATATTCATAGATATAAGGATTTCATGGACCCCCATTGAATTGTATGAGAAACCCTTAATACAGAGCATATCCACACATGTACAAGGATGATTTGTCTGAAAATTTGTTTTTAAAGTAATCATAGAATCCACTTTTGCTTTGATATCAGCCATTTCAATAGCCTCATTATCCTTATTGTATCTATTCATATTACAACTATATTGCCCTGTTGCTGGTGATTAATGCTCTGCGTGCTAGTCATAAGCTTCAACATAAAAAGACCAAGTTTTGAGAAAGTTTCTCAAAATATCAAGAGCTATCTTAAGAACTACTGAATCAATACTAGGCTTATTTGTACTCATTTTAATGCATTTTTCATGTTGATTCCAAATATGGTCATGAAAATTTACATTTCTAAAATTTTTGAATTTTTAAATTTTTTTAAAAACTTGTCGTCTGCAGTCGACACCCGCGTGAAGAGAGTTAAGTTTGTTTTCCTTTAAATTGAATAATTAAGTCATCACAATTTAAGTTAATAAACTCAGGTTATTCCCATGTCAATAAAAAGAAACCTGACGTCAATCAGTTATAAATTATTTTACTCATTACTCCCCTGCCTTAGTTGTTGACAAATTGTATATATAATGCTCAGTACAAGTGTTGTGTAACTTAATTAATCCATTGTTAACAATGTTTATAAATATTATGGAAAATAACCTCGCACAAATTATCCACCACACCCTATTTATCTAACGCTTCACAAGTCAATTTTATAAAAATAAAATTATGAAATTATAAAAAGACTCCTGACTTCAATCAATTTTACTAATTACCCCCTGGCCTTAGTTGTTGACAAATTGTATATATAATGCTCAGTACCAGTGTTGTGCAACTTAATTAATCCATTGTTAACAATGTTTATAAATACTATGGGAAAATAACCTCGTCCAAGTTATCCACCCTATTTATTGAAAGCTTTCCATGTCAAGCTTCTGAAGGAAAAAAATGTGACATGGACATGTCATGTACAACGTCCAGTAAATTCTCTATCTTTAACATAATAATAATATTTCTGATATTGAAATTACCTCCAGAATAGTCAAAGATATAATGTGCACACATCGTAGTCCCTGAGTTTTTGAAACCATAAATTAACATATTTGAAGTCCAAAAATCTCAGGGATTATACAAAATACTGTACTATGATCACCAAGAAATTCAAACTGAATAATCATCTGAATTTAGAAAGAACCCATTTCCTTCTCATACATAAATTAAAAAGAAGGGTATGAATTTACTCTTGATATCACACCAATGGATTACACTCTTAAAGGATATAAACTGAGCTCAAAAAGAAGGTCATATCTTAAAATCCTGTCCATCAAAGTCAACCAAAATTACACACATGCTTACTTATCCAACTGACACAACAGCAAAATGCACTGACATGGAACAGCTTCCTGGACCACATTAACAGCCCAATAATTGGCACCCAGCAAAAGAAATCTGTGTAGAGCGTTGGCCCAACAAGCAAAAGGTAGACCCGGTCTAACTCTTTTGTGCATACGGACCCCTGCACAGGCAAACGTCCAGAGTTTTTCTGCATGTTTTGTTTCCATTGTAATTTCATGTTTAATTGTCTAGTATGCGATCCATGGTTCTTCTTTCCTCTGTATAAGAAGTATACCAATGTCATCAACCCTACATATGAACCAAGATCATGAGACATTCCATGATAAAGATATGGAATTACTTCTCATTTCAAGCTGGACAGAGTATAGCAACTCATCACTACAGAAACACAGGCCCATAACCAGGATTTATTGGGGGGGGTGATTTTGAAAAAGTTGATTTTTTTCCCCAAAAAATTTTGACCTTTTTTTTTACCAAAAGGGCATAAAAAAACCAATATTTTTGCTAGCTACACTCGCACATGGGACTTTTTGGGTCAAAAAGGGGACCTTTTGGATTTTTTTTGAGGGGGGATGTCGTCCGCTACCCCAGCCCCCCTGGTTACGGGCCTGCACAAACATTTCACTGAAAGAGTTTATTAAAAACCGCAACGTAAATCTAAAACATGTATCCAGCACCATAATTATACTCAACCACTTCAGTATAATTTTGTTCATAATCAAGTCAATTAAGCCTTTGTTCTGATTGTCATATAGCTTAGATTTAATCAGTTTAATTGAATACTTTTGTTTCTGAAACACAGAGTTGATTGGATTTTCTATTTTTAATATACCATGGGCACTACAGCCTTTCTTACAGTGTCCCTGATTGGTTCATTACATGATATAATCATCTGAGTAACCAATCAAAATTGAGCTTATATAGAACTCTTAGCAATTTTAAACTTAATTTCTTTCAGCCCTACTGACTATTCTTACCACATCTCTGATTGGCTCAATACATGATATAGCCCTCTTTATAACCAATCAAAAGAGTTCTTTGAGGCTGGTAAATCGGCTGGTAGTGCCCATGGGGTTAATATACCAACATGAAAGTATTACTAATAACATACACAGCATTATATGGATAACTATTTGCAACTTTTAAAAATGTCTTAAAAAAACACTTTTTGTCAAATACCAAGTTTTAAAAATTTAAAAATTTCTTTCTTTAAAAGATAATCATTATGTCACACCCTATTGAATGACCATGATGTCAAAATTCTCACATAAAACACTGAATTTACATAATATACATGCTTATTTATTATATAAAATGATTATGTAATCTGTTTAGTGTCATACAAGATGTTGAATTCAATGTGCTATTCCTTTAAAATCCACACTACCCCTGTGGAAGATGTGTCTAAATTAAACAAATTGGGTAACTTCCATTTGAAATACTCACTCCAGTTGTAGAAGATAATAGGTGGCCATAATACAGGTGGAGTATGGGTTCCAAAATGATATAACCCTTAAGCTTATTACAAAAGCTCCCAGAGAAGGACTGCACTCTGTTGCTCTGATCACTCCCCTGCTAATTAGTGATGTGGGACAAGCTTTGTGTTCCCTTCATATGAGTGCCAATCAGATTAATGGTTTGTTGTTTGATTGAATCAACAATCAGAACTCTTTAATTGCCTGTTGGGCCACCGCCCAAATGTTAGTACCAGAATACATAATTGCAAGATAAGTCAAACTCACAGCCTTAAAATTTAGTATCAGAATACATAATTGCCTCTTAGGCCAGACTCAGAGCCTTAAATTTGGTACCAGAATACATAATTGCAAGTCCAAGTCAAACTCACAGCCTTAAATTTAGTATCAGAATACATAATTGCCTCTTAGGCCAGACTCAGAGCCTTAAATTTGGTACCACAATACATAATTGCAAGTCCAAGTCAAACTCACAGCCTTAAATTTAGTATCAGAATACATAATTGCCTGTTAGGCCAGACTCAGAACCTTAAATTTGGTACCACAATACATTATTGCATGTTGGATCACAGCCCTAAATTCAGTACCACAATACATAATTGCTTGTTAGGCCACCGCCCTAAATTCAGTACAAGTATTCATAATTACCTCTTAGGCCAGACTCGGAGCCGTAATTTGATACCGAATACATAATTGCATGTTAGGTCAGACTCACAACCTTAAATTTAGTATCAGAATACATAATTGCCTGTTAGGCCAGACTCAGAACCTTAAATTTGGTACCACAATACATCATTGCCTGTTGGATCACAGCCCTAAATTCAGTACCACAATACATAATTGCTTGTTAGGCCACCACCCTAAATTCAGTACAAGAATTCATAATTGCCTCTTAGGCCAGACTCGGAGCCGTAATTTGATACCGAATACATAATTGCATGTTAGGTCAGACTCACAACCTTGAATTTGGTAATAGAATACATAATTGGATGTTGGATCACAGCCTTAAGTTCAGTACCAGAATACATAATTGCCCGTTAGGCTACATAACCAGTGGCGTGTCCAGGGGGGGGGGGCTTCGGGTGCTGAAGCCCCGTACTTTGTTAAAAATTGTGTAAAATCAGCTGTTTTTTGGCGATTTTAGCCATTAAGCCCCCCGCATAACTCTGAAAGCCCCTCTGAGTCCCCCGCAGGAACAGAACCTGGACACGCCAGTGATAACTATACTAAAAATTTCAATTGAATGAACACAGCTTTCAATATCTGTACTCAATCCAACCACGATCGTATATTGCGTATTTCAAACTACAACACGAACACACAACCTTGGATACATTAAAATAAAATCCTAACCAATCAGGAGTGAGTTTCCATGGTTGACTGTACTTCTGTGTTACGCATGCACTTCTGTGTTACGTATGCACAGTCGCACACGCTGGCATACATCGCGCAGTGTAAGCGTAAAATTGTCACACTATATCAGACTGTGTTCATTCAATTGAAATTTCTAGTATAGGTCACAGTCCTATAAACACTTTAAAAGCATCACATTTTACAATGTAAAATATACATGATAAAATCCCATAAAGCAAGCCTAAACAACAACAATAAGCAACATTTCAGCATAGCACAAAGTAATCAAAATCATAATAAATATCTTCTTTTTTTTTTTTGGTGTCCTTATTTTTTTGTGAAAAAATAATACAATTATAAATCATTTTCTTTGCTACAAGCATAGACTAAGGACAATATATACATTTACAAGCTAACAATTTTTGGTTTGAACTGTTTCACAGAATCACACAACAAAGTTGAACCACTCCATTAGCTTAGGAAGATTTCAATATGGGGGGAGGGCTGAAAACTAAAATTTTTTCGGTGGGCCACCCTGGGGCGGTGGCGGAGAGGGTTTCCCTCCTCGGAGTCAGAAAATTTTACAAAATATAGGTCACAAACACCCATTTTCCCTCTATTTATCCCAATTTTTAAACTTCACCTAGGATTATTGTGGGGGCTGACGGGTACTAGGTATTCCAGCCCCCGCACCAAAATTATTGAGGGGGCTGAGCCCCCGGTTCCTAAGCCTATGTACTCCATTCATGAATTGATTTGGTAAAATTTAATTCTCTGCAATGGAAACATACACCTTGTTGCTAAATAAGATAATATCTGGCTCATTTCTGGTCGCAAATTTGTGATTTTTGAATTTTAAATTTTATGATAAAAAATTCCAACAAAAACTGGAAAACTTGCATCTCTGACACACAAAATATTTAGTTTCTGAGCAGAATTGTGACATTCCTCATTCCATAGTGGCATTAGCGTAAAATCAATAAAATATGACCACTGCAAAATTGCCCGAAATGGTGGGAATTTTAAATCCTCGCAAAAACATGCTTGAAATTCCAGAGAAGATTTAGAGTTCACCTTCTCCTGTGCCTTAGGGTAAATTTCATATGCAAATAGAGAGCTTCGGAAATCCAAACAAGAATTAAGTTTCCATGTAATTTTGCTGGTAGGAATTTTATGAGAGGGCACTTTTAGGTTGTGCCTAAAATTCCACTTATGTCAAGGGAGCCCATAGTGCCTTTACGGTTTAAGGTTTACAGGTCTGTTTTTTGTGTATATATGAACCTTAGGTCACTGGTCTGCTTTTGGTAAAATAAGAAGCATGTCGATAACCTCCTTGGGCTCCTTTGCCTTGGAGTAAATTTCATGTACAAATAAAGAGCTCCCTCCTCTGAAAGAAGACAAGAATTAAGGGTATGTGCCCTTATTTGCTAATGGGATTTTTACGGGAGGGCACTTTTAGTATGCGCATAAAACTCCAGTTATGTCAAGAAAACCCATAGCGCTATTAGGCGAATCTTTACGGTATCTGTCTTATACAAGTATGTTAGTTAAGAATTCAGGAGTCCATCATTGTTGTGTGATTATCTGAAAGGAATCACACTATAAAATTTGGACGTATATTACTTCAATCAGCTCATACCTACTACAGTGAAGTTTGACCCAAAACTCAACAAACAAGTGGCTTCTACTTCATATAAAAACACCTTTATTTGGTTTCAACTCAAATAACTTGGTTTTGAGCTTCCAAACTTCTTGAATGTTATACAAATCAGAATTGTTTTGTGTCATAAAACATACCGTATTTCGTCAAATTGACGCGTTTATTCAAGGTCAATTTTAGAACGATAATTCCCGTTAAAATCATTAGGTAAACTTAAAACTCACACTAAAATGACGAACTATGAACTAGAAACACTGACTTCTGGTTCACTTCCGGGTTTCCAATCCAGATTTCGCCAATTATTGACGCTATTATCAACCATGTGGGCAACTTGGTAAGCTTACTACAAAAGATAGCATGGAAATATCGGCATTTTTGAAACATCTTGGTTGAAAAAAGTGGTGGGGGCGTTTATTTGGGGGGGCGTTTATTTGTGGGGGCGTTTATTTGTGGGGGCGTTTATTTGAGGGGGGGCGTTTATTTGAGGGGGGGGGCAACTATTTGACGAAATACGGTAATGAGCCACAGGTGTGATTTTTGACAAACTTCGCAGGTAATGACCTTTCTTATTATATTTTGTCATTGCTTGAAAAATAAATACAATGCTACTGATGGTAACTTCACAATGAAACATAAAAATAAATTACACAGTACTTTTAGAAATATGTACAATTTATATATATTTGCTACCTACAAGCATTTTCTAACAATAAATTGTTTCTATATATTGAAAAAAGTAATTTATTAACTTGAAGAGAGTCCATGCCACTGATATTTCATTTCACTAAATCTTGCACACTATTGCGGCCATAGGCTTCAATCTTCGGGGCAGGAGGCGTGTCAAGCCAAAAGCCTCCCTCCATTGATGGGTTGATGCTAATGCTATTGCCACAACCAAGGCTGTAACCTATTTTGTTGTACACTTGCCAGTTGTATGTTAACCCCTTGAGCACTACCTGCCGATCTAACATTGCCTCTGATTGGTCAATTACGTGATATCTTCATTCTTATCACCAATCAGAATGGAGCTTTGCAAATAATTCACCCCAATTTTTTTTGTGTGGTGAAATAACTCTAACAATGTTGCTGATTGGTCCAATTGATAATGAAAACTTCTTTTTGGCCAATTGGCAGGTAGTTTTCATGAGCTCATACTAAAAAAATACCTGAAAGATTGAAGCTCTGGTTGATTAACATAATAGCAATTGTGTAAATGAAAAATACTCGGCTAATTGTGACTTGAAATGATGCACCAATAATTACATCCCACACAGGCTTGTGGCAATGCATTCAAAACCCTTGTCTAAAGTTTGTTCAGCTCATAATTGTCAAAACTTATTTGGTTTTTGCTACCATGTGCGTCACTTAAGTTGCAACTCACGCTCACATAAATTACACTATGATATAAATTGCATAGGTCCTGCGCACAATTGCGTGCACACCATTCTATATCGATCAATACACAAGTTATGAGTCATATTTGTCACCAATTTAAGCTAAACAAACTTTAGTTGAGTCCATTCTCCATCAAGTGTGATTCCAGCAGCTGATTGTTACACTGAGAGAAGCCTTGCAGGCACTAGGATCCACAACATGCTCATCTATCAGGGCACAGTTCTTTAACCCCAATACATTTGTACATTCATTGCATGACCTTTGAAAATTTGAGTACAAAAACTCATACTCTGCAACTTGCATAAATCTTGCACTATGAATGTCTAATTGAGGTTATTGAACTATGCTATTCAGATAAGGCCATTGTGGTCCCTAGTGAGGTTATATATCCAGAAGTCCCCATGCTGGAATTAGAGCTATGCAGATATTACTTGACCGGCCGGCAGGACCCATCTATGTGTATCATACTCTAGGACATTGGTCTGGTACTACATCTTGTAACGACGGTAATGTACTAAAATCTCTCACTGGAGTGCCGTTTAATACCACATTTCTTATACATCCCATAAAGGAACGTGTTGTCATGGAGAATGTCATATCCCCAGATGTAATGTCTGAAACAGAATATAAAATGAAGAGTATATGTGGTTATTGACAGGTGGTGGATGACATGATCGAGCCGGCAACTTGTGAAACCGCCCGGCCGTATGGCATTTTTAATATACTTGGTTAGTTTTGTGGGGTTCATTATCGAACCCCAACGGTTTTAGCTTGTATTTATATTATTTATTAACATAGGCCTATTTGTTTGTGATATTTCAAGCGTTTTAAAATTTCAAAATAATCCCATTCAATTACACAGTTGACGATGAAAATTTACTGAATTTAGAGAATGCAATGCAGCCACCACCTGGTTATTGAGGTCTTTGTAACGAATGATCACATTGACCATTTACAGGTTACATGGCTGCGCATCAGTTGTTTTGAGGGTACTGTGAAAAATCTTACCGTTTTGCCTTGGAACCGTTCTGAGTCCAAGCAGAATGTTTAGATATTTCACAATACCAAAAAATAACTGATGCAAAGCCATTAACCATCACTTTTCAATTTTTAATTAACTTTGCATCACATATCCTTTTTTTTTAAATACAGTCATTCCTGAAAATTCAGTAAATGACATCATCATTTTGCATATGAATTTTAGATTGCTAGGTCTACAATCCCTTCATTGTACTTGTAATAACAAACTTCTTTTATTCTTCTGTTATTAAGTTCTGGTTCTAAAGTTCTGTCATCAATTTTACTGGAATCGAGGGGTCAGTGACACAAAGACGTAACTCCATTGATTTCAACTGGGTGCAAAATGGAGTTACTTCAATGTGTTTATTGGAAAGTGCTCAAGTTTCTGACAATTTTGATATCAAAATCTCATTTTCGAAAAAAAGAAATGGAGTTATGTCTATGTGTCACTGACCCCTCGAAATGATAGTCACCGTCTTACCTGGATTGCCTCCAATATATAGCGTATGGAGAGAGTCCCTAGAGTCAGGGCGGTTAACGCTTCTCTGTTGCTGCATATCACCATCAACAACCAGCTCAACCCATGTTCCACCTGACCTTACACTTAGAGTGTGCCATTGGTTGTCACATATACTAAATTGAGGAATAAACTCCCTCTTCAGATCCATATCTCTTAGTCTCAACATTATCTGTAAGAAACAAGAGAAAGGGTGTTGTGATGCTTAACTCCATGAGCACTACCTGCCGATCTAACATTGCCTCTGATTGGTCAACTACATGATATCTTCACTTTAATCACCAATCAGAATGGAGCTTTGCAAATAATTCACCCCAATTTTTTTGCGTAGTGAAATTATTCTAACAATGTTGCCGATTGGTCCAATTGATAATGAAAACTTCTTTTTGGCCAATCTGCAGGTATTTCTCATGGGGTTAATTAGTATTAGTCCAGATACCCTAAACATTTTGGGTTAGTTTAGTGCACATACCGTAAAGGTTCGCTCAATGGCACACATGGCCTCCTTTGCCTTGGGGTAAATTTCATGTAAAAATAGAGAGCTCCATCCTCTGAAAATTCTAACAAGAATGACGGGTATGTGCCAACATGTGATGTGATCAAGCAAAATCAGTCGGAACTCTGAAACATTGATTTTGAGATATAACCAAACAAAGGAACTATTTCCTTTTGTTTCCTAGTATTTTGGAAACTCTTTAATTGCTCATATCTTTGGAACTGGTTGTTCCATTCCAACGGGGATTTCTGCAAAATACAGCTTTGTTAATGCTTTTTTTATTAGAAACTGAAAATTTAATATTTCCAAGTTCCTACATATTTTTTTTGATCGCATCACATATTTGTTAGTGGGATTTTAAAGCCCCATTAGGCAAATTTTTATGGTATGTAATTTGTAATTTGAATATCACCATGAATACAAGACTCTGTGTCTTGAATTGCTATTTTGCTATGTACTACCAATTCTGAAATATGGTTGCGAGAGCTGGTTAGTTTCAAAGGCAATGGAAGATTGATTGCAAGCAACTGAAATGTGGTTCCTCAGACGATTGCTGAGGATCCCTTGGACAAGTCAGACCACGAATGCAACTGTATTACATACAGCTGGCAGTCAACAGATGCTCCCGAAGAAGATCGGGAAACTGCAACTTGATTTCCTAGGCCACTTTATGAGGAAAGAAGATCTGGAGTGGTTGTTTCTTACGGGGCAAGATTAATGGAAGGCAGTGATTTATAGTACGCTACGCACAGGCATAATAAACCTACAAGTCTCAGCACACTTAACAGGAATTTGCTGACCAATGTGACACAAGATACAATATATAAAACATTTAGCAACACTCAGGGACTTGCAGCTAAGAAGCACACACCCTATTCATACCACAATAAACCATTTTACCCAGGATCAGTTCCCCTGATATCTTGCACGAGTCACCGAGACAATTAAGCAGTTAGTTCGTTGCCCTAGGGAATTTCGATATTAGCTCAATATTCCACAACAACAAACAGATAATATGCCTGAGCTGGAACTCACATCACCACAAACAAGAGTCTATAGGCCTATACCTCACAGCAATAGCCTTTCTTTATACTGCTGGTCATTTTCTGCCATGAGGAGCTTACCTTTCCTTGGAATAGTTCCACAACTAGCGAATTCTGCACTGTAGTACCGGCAGCTATCAGAATACCATCTTCCTGTGTAGTACGGAATCCTAGACGAAGCTCAAAGTTTATGGCTAGATCTACCTTGTCATCTGTCAAAGGAAATCATACAGAAAGTAAAACCATATTGTAACATTTGCCGAGAAGGAAGTCCTCAATATTTTTTAAATTCTGTTCATTAAACGATTGTAATGGACTTTAGTAAACTAACATACCCTGCAAAAATCAAGACTTTAGGAGTTGAGTCAAAATCCAAGATACTAAATTGTGTGCTGTATTACCGGAAGTAGCAGCTTCTTCCTGATGCTTTGGATGTGGGCAGGACATTCAATACTCTTGTCAGCCCATGAGTTATCAAAACAGGATTTCGGAACCGAGGGGGGCACAACTTGTAAATTTTTTACTGACGGAAATATTTTTTGCCGATGGAAGTTGGGATTTGTTGACCCAAATCTTTTTTTGCATGTTTTGAAAAAGTGAAGAGCCAAAAAAAAGAAAAAGGATAATATGTGGTAAAATTCAATTTCATTCACAACAATTTTTCATAATTTTTCACCCTTTTTTCTGTCACCCTGGGTAAAAAAATAGTCTATTGTTAACCAAATTTTTTTTCACCAATGCCTTCCGTCTACCTCACATGAACCGACGGCCATGACAAGCGGGTGCACCGTCCCCTGCCCCCCCACTAGCTACGCCACTGCCCATGACCACACTGTTGGATGGGCTGTTGCAATGACACACAGTTTTTAGCTTGTGCCACTATATTTACACATTCCGCGACTTGTAAGTGTGACCTTAGGAGTGCACACCAGTAAATACAAGTCTCCTACACCATGGGAGGAAAAAATCAGTGTTTCAAATGAGGAAACGTGCAACACAACTTAATTTAATACATTAGAAAAGGCTTAAAACCCAACTATTAGTTCCTGATTCATATTTAATCCTCATTTAGGCCTGGGAAATAGATTGTCTGTGAAAAATGAGCAGGATCTGACTTTTTATGACAATTTGGCTAAACTTTCAAAATGTGTTACATTTCAGAAACACCAAGCAATTCGTTAGGTGGCGTAAGCTGTGTGGGCTATAGGGTGATCTAGTCAGCATTTTTCTGTGAAAAATTGCTGGACTCTCTATATAATTTCTACAATGGATGTCTTCATCTGACCTTCGACTTGCAGAAAGGGCAAGTTTTGAAGAACTGAGTCGCTCTGGAGTCAAGAAAATGACGTTTTCCCAGACCCTGTTTGTACACAAAGTCAATGGGGGCTATTTACTGGTGTGCACCCTTAGGATCACAGCGGTAATGTCAGTTGGTACATGATTTACCTGCCTATAAACAGCAAGAGTTGTGGTGTACTTAAAAAGTACTTTCGTAAAAGATGTGCTCAAAACTCTGTTCATTTAATGATTGAGTCTTCACTTACCTAACACAGCATAACCGGATCCTTGGAAATAGGCACCTATTTCTGTATTAGTATAGCATGGAGATATGTCTTCTGTTACCTCTGCATTCTCTAGCTCTATACGGGGGGGTTAGTCTTCACTTACCTAACACAGCATAACCGGATCCTTGGAAATAGGCACCTATTTCTGTATTAGTATAGCATGGAGATATGTCTTCTGTTACCTCTGCATTCTATAGCTCTATCACGGGGGTGGGGGGGGTTTAGTCTTCACTTACCTAACACAGCATAACCTGATCCTTGGAAATATGCACCTGCTTCTGTATTAGTATAGCATGTAGATATGTCTTCTGTTACCTCTGCATTCTCTAGCTCTATACTGGGGTTAGTCTTCACTTACCTAACACAGCATAACCTGATCCTTGGAAATAGGCACCTATTTCTGTATTAGTATAGCATGGAGATATGTCTTCTGTTACCTCTGCATTCTCTAGCTCTATACGGGGGTTAGTCTTCACTTACCTAACACAGCATAACCTGATCCTTGGAAATATGCTCCTATTTCTGTATTAGTATAGCATGGAGATATGTCTTCTGTTACCTCTGCATTCTCTAGCTCTATACGGGGGGGTTAGTCTTCACTTACCTAACACAGCATAACCTGATCCTTGGAAATATGCTCCTATTTCTGTATTAGTATAGCATGGAGATATGTCTTCTGTTACCTCTGCATTCTCTAGCTCTATCACGGGGTGGGGGGGTGGGAGGGGGTTAGTCTTCACTTACCTAACACAGCATAACCGGATCCTTGGAAATATGCTCCTATTTCTGTATTAGTATAGCATGGAGATATGTCTTCTGTTACCTCTGCATTCTCTAGCTCTATACGGGGGGGGGGTTTAGTCTTCACTTACCTAACACAGCATAACCGGATCCCTGGAAATATGCTCCTATTTCTGTATTAGTATAGCATGGAGATATGTCTTCTGTTACCTCTGCATTCTCTAGCTCTATACACGGGGGGTTTAGTCTTCACTTACCTAACACAGCATAACCGGATCCTTGGAAATATGCTCCTGTTTCTGTATTAGTATAGCATGGAGATATGTCTTCTGTTACCTCTGCATTCTCTAGCTCTATACGGGGGTGGGGGGGGGTTAGTCTTCACTTACCTAACACAGCATAACCGGATCCTTGGAAATATGCTCCTATTTCTGTATTAGTATAACATGGAGATATGTCTTCTGTTATCTCTGCAGGGGGGGGTTAGTCTTCACTTACCTAACACAGCATAACCCGATCCTTGGAAATAGGCACCTATTTCTGTATTAGTATAGCATGGAGATATGTCTTCTGTTACCTCTGCATTCTCTAGCTCTATACTGGGGGTGGGGGGGTTTAGTCTTCACTTACCTAACACAGCATAACCAGATCCCTGGAAATATGCTCCTGTTTCTGTATTAGTATAGCATGGAGATATGTCTTCTGTTACCTCTGCATTCTCTAGCTCTATACGGGGGGGTTAGTCTTCACTTACCTAACACAGCATAACCTGATCCTTGGAAATATGCTCCTATTTCTGTATTAGTATAGCATGGAGATATATCTTCTGTTACCTCTGCATTCTCTAGCTCTATACGATTACCATTCACCACAAACTTACGAATGCATCCATTGAAGCTACGAACCTCCTGGTTACAAAGAAAAAATGTCCTTTATTATTACACTGATTTACTATGATGCACAGTAAATATTAAGTGCTACCCACACAATAATTTAAGATCCCAATCAAGCCTCAAAATAACAGATCTGGACCAGAAGCCACACATTTGGAAAAAGCAGCTCCTGGTCCTGTGATTATTTAGTGAACCAGGAGCCATTTTTAAGTTTCAATTTTACACATTAATACAAAACCCCATTCAAGCCTCAAAATAAGCAGATCTGGACCAGGAGCCGCACATTTGGAAAAAGCAGCTCATGGTCCTGTGATTATCTAGTGAACCAGGAGCCATTTTTAAATTTCAATTTTACACATTAAATACAAAACCTGCTTTAACTACCATACCAGGCTCTATTATTTTTATTTAATGTAGAGCGTGGTTCATATGATATGGTGTGGACCAGGAGCCAAAATGTTATGACCATTAGGTAAATGGCTCCTGGGTGCTTGCTTATTTTGAAGCTTGATCCTGATTCAACTGGGTATAACCATGGCAATGGATATGCACCTCGAACTACCAGTGCATTATACATGTGTACATCCATATCAAAATGATGCCCTTTCTATATGCAGGGACAAAATATTAGGTTGAGAATGCAAATATTTTAATTATGAGACCTAACAGATAACATCTGTGAGTTTTTTGATGGTACTAACATTCTTATATTTTAGTAATTTGAAATTAATTCCTATACAAGGATCAAGCATGTTAAAATGGTCCATAATTGGGTGACACATACACCAGCCATTCATATTTCATTTCATAATGAAATTACATGTACATTATCTCATACCACTTTGTCACTGTTTTCACCTTAAACTCAATCCCATAAACACATGCATTGATAGCATTGTAGATCTCAAAATTTCATATTTTAGTGTGACAAGTCCAAAATTACTCATGACTTGAGCTTCTCGCACAAAAATATTCAATGCTAAAGACGTATTGTGGCATGATCGTCAGGAATTATGTTTATTTTTAAAGACAATTTCTAAATATATTCAAGCAATTTCCACATTCTGAAATAGAATCGTATCATGTTTTGTCATCATTTTTTTAATACTTTTTACAATTGTGTATATTATATCAGTTCATTGGTTGCAACACAAACTCACAAATTTGTACAACTTAGTTTAACACAACTCTTAGTAAATACATGACACATAATGACCGCTACAGACTCTAGTATTTGACATAGAATACTCAATGTAACATTCATTATTTAATCTATTCCCATTCTATTCCCAGTAATGTTTAAGTTCTAACGAATATTTGGTAATGTAAAATTGATCGATGTTAAGTACAATGTCTGTTGGAAATATAATATCAATTTTACGCTATTAACCATTCATTAGAAGTTATACATTACTGGAATTAGCATGGGAATCGATTACATAACGAAGACATGTTATATTAAATATTCTACATCCACTAAAAAGTCTGTAGGGACCTTAATCCAATTATTTGATTGACCGGGGAAACAAGCACTGTAATGGGCTGTTCCATTTAAAATCCACACTACCCCTGTGGAAGATTTAGCTAAAATCATCTTCCACAGCGGAGTATGAGTTTCAATTAGAATAGACAATTGGGTAACTTCCATTTGAGATGCTTACTCCAGTTGTGGAAGATATGGGTAAAGCCATAATACATGGGGAGGATGAGTTTCAAAATTAATGCTAATGTGTTCATTCCATTTGAAAAACATACTCCCCCTGTGAATGATATTTCCAAAATCTTCCACAGGGGTAGTATGGATTTTAACTGGAATAGCCCAATGGGTGGATATAGGATTGATTTGATGTGGTAAGTTAATAGGATTTCTGGGAGTGAGAGGGAGTCACCAGGGATCCCAATGATATTAGTACACCAGTAATGACACCATGAAACCTTGACATGCAAGATTGTGTGCTCCAATGAGAATTATAGTACAATGACACAGCAATGGGAAGGTGGGGTGGGGAGCAAGTTGGCACAGCGGTAGTTCCCTCGCCTTGCACTACTAAGGTCCCAGGTTCAAGCCCCGGCCGTGACCAAGGCCTGTATGTGCACTTGGTTTATCCCGATCCATACTCCCTCTCGCAGGTTTTCTCCGGAATCTCCGGTTTCCTCCTGCTTTCAAAATCGGTGATTAGTTGTTTGGTTATCACAAACTTCACCAAATGGAATTTGGGGAGCTGTAGAAAATTGGTGGATGTAACAATCTAAGTGTAGATAGGTTTGCGCCAGGTTCGGCTGCAACCAGCCTAGTAGATGTGATCTGATTATGCAGCAGCAAAATTACAGCGCTTTGAATCCTTTGAAAAAATGTGCTATATAAATTCTGAAATTAATTAATTAATTAATTAATTAATTAATTAATTAATTAATTAATTAATTAATTAATTAATTAATTAATTAATTATTTAGTTAAATTTATTTTTAAGATGCACAAATCATTGCTTTTTGTGAATACTTTATTTATTTAAATTTATTTTTAAGATGCACAAATCATTGCTTTTTGTGAATACTTAAGGCAAACAGGAGAAAAACTTAATTTCTCAACTACAAAAAGTATGTGGGTATTTATTTATTTAAATTTATTTTTAAGATGCACAAATCATTGCTTCTTGTGAATACTTAAGAGCATACAGGGGAAAAACTTAATTTCTCATCGACAAAAAGTATGTGGGTATTTAGCAAAGACCAAGCTTTAAAAATATCCAAATTAACATTTTCAATTAAGGTTCTAAAAATATATATTAATTAAAAAAAAAAGGGGGGAAGGATTAGTTAATTTATTTCTTACGATGCACAAATCATTGCTTGTTGTGAATACTTAATGAAGAGCATTAGTTTGTAAACAACAAAAAAGTCTGTGGGAATCTGGCAAAGTCCAAGCTTTAAAAATATCCTAATTAACATTTTCAATTAAGGTTCTAAAAATATCTCATAAAAGACACTTGATCATTCATGAATGATCAATTAACCAAATGAAGGCAACACATTCAGGCTTGAAAGACAATATCATAATTATGCGTATTTTAAAAATTATTGATATGAAACAATTTGAGTAAAATCCTTCATAAATCAGACTATTTTCAGTGATAATTGAATAAAAAACTTGAATTTGGACAATAGTTTTTAATCCTGGAGTTGTGACCATGAAAGCATATTGACATGCAAGTTGTTCAAGTAGCTCGCCAGTCACACAAAATGTTTTGTCATTTCTATGTCAGTAAATTTAATTGTACATTGTACATTTACTAAAAATTTGAGAGTGAAATAATATTTCTGAAATTTTTTAGAATCAAATATTCACACAAACACAAGGATTATTTTCATAGGTTTTGTTATATGCAACGGGAATCAATTAGTTCAATGTCATATCAATTACAAACATATTAATGATACCTAATGACCTATAAATCACCCACAGTCATGTGTTTAAATGACAAATGGTGACGATCTTTAGTTTGGTCATCAGTGATTCTTATTGGGCTATTCCATTTAAAATCCACACTACCCCTGTGGAAGATTTTAGCTATATCTTCCACAGGGGAGTATGAATTTCAAATGGAATTAGCACATTAGGCAACTCCATTTGAATTTCATACGTCCTCTGAGAAAGATTGAATCTTCCACAGAGGGAGTGTGAGTTTCAAATGGAACTACCTAATGTGTTCATTCCATTTGAAATTCATACCCCCTCTGTGGAAGATATTTCCAAAATCTTCCACAGGGGGTAGTGTGGATTTTAAATGGAATAGCCCATTAGATATGCAATATGGGGCCGGGATATGCAAATATTAGCAATTATATGTCACCACCACTTTCAAAATTTCTATTATAATTTAGTATATTTTATAACATGTTTTAGCGGTATCACACAAATTACTTCGCTTGATGTCATGTGCCACAGAGCAGCCCCAACTCTCTGCTTGTACCATTTCTGTTTATACAATGATGGAGGGTAGCATAGAAATGAAAAGAAAAGAAATGAAATGAAAAGAAAGAAATAAACAAGAAAGCTTTAAAAAGAAAAGCTTAACAAGATGAACAATGCACTGTATTAATCACTTGTCACAGGATGGTTTACTGACAAACATAAAAGCTAACAGACAGACATAAGCACTTTTCATTACATAGCTAGCTATCATAGTCATGATATAGTATTAGCCAAGGATGTATCAAATATCTTTGAGTGGGCAACGAATGGCTAAACATGTAGCCACTTTATTCATTTTCAGCACCATCTTTATCAATTAGTAAATTATAGGGATATTCACACTACTGGATGACTTTGAGTGCCACACAAGAAAATACGAGCCATAAAAATATTATCCAAACTAAAAGCGAAAAACCAAAGGCTTGGCGAGGTTAGCATTTTCATGGCGAGTGCCTTATATTTTTGTATCACACAAAACAAACTCATCCAATATTATTAGCATCATTTATAGGCCTAATATGAAGCTTTCTCACTGCTTCTAGAGTGGCCATGCACTTCAATGCAATGGGTGTGTTGTGTCAGAAAATATTTTAAAACTTTTGGTTTGGGTAACAGATTTAAATGCAACATCCTGGCTAATACTATATCTGGTCGCTTAATAACAGGAAATAAAAAAGGAATTAGAAATAGACAAGAAAGACAACAGCATATTTTCACAACACAGATTAACAAAACATCAAATTTGGAAACCTTCGCACTTTGTTATTTCTCATTTTTTTTAATTACTGTCATTAGTTGATTGATACCAATGACAGTACTGTTGCAATAAAATGAGTAATGTTATCATGATTTAGTATTTTTTATCAAAAAGGTTTGAAATCGTAGAAACTACCACAATGCAATTGTGTGGTTTGAAATGCGTCATCATGCTTGATGTTGAATTATTAATGAAATACGTACCCCTTAATTATGATTGGATGGTTGCTTGATTTTGGTTGGTTAGCCAAATGATTTTTGTGGCAAAAAGGTATATCTCCTATTGTAAAAGATTATACCATGCTTCCTTTTTCATTGGTTTGTATAATTGTAGTGAATTTGACTGCATAAAAAAAAATTGTCCAAATTCTAAAATCTTGCATAAATTAACATTTTGTTTTAAGAACTACTGCCAACACTATGCATACTTGTATAGATTTCAAATACTGCCATGGAAATATAGCCAGGGTTATAAACAGGCATGAGTTTGGCTTTACTTGAAAAAAGCTGAAGTAGAACAAAAAAGCTGAAAAACAGTGTGAAATTGGCAAAAAACGACCCAAAATTGGACTTAAAATAAATAAAAAAGCGTAAATTTGAAGTCAAAAAAGCCAAATTCAGCTGATCAGCTGAAAAATCTCATGCCTGTATAAAATCTGAACCTTTTTGCAGTCCTCTGTCTAAACTGCTAGGTCATGGTGGTGATATCAATAGGGCAAGGATCCTGCCAATACTACAAATGTCCCTCCCCTGGTTTGCTAATGACACTGAGTGGACATTGCAGGGGGCATGTAATGCAATAAATCAATACATTTACAAAAACTGTTACAAGTTGCAAGACACCATCACTTGTGTTCTGTAAATTTCATTCAAAATGAAGGGAAGTACAATTATCTTATGTCACAAACCATAGTAAAAGGAAGCACAGCACAATAAGCCTATATACAGATGATATACCTTTTTGTCTTGTAATGAATGGGCCACAAATAGATGATGACTGGGAGGTGACAACAAATCTTACCTGTGATGGGCTATCAGCAAATCTATCATCCTGTGGGATATGAACAAGGTAATAGAGTTTCCTCACTAACATAACTACATCTAATTTTATCCCTCTTCATTCCCTCCCAATGCGTCTTGAAAGCATACTGAAATAATTAGTGGGTTTTAGTGGGTTCGCCATCGGACAAGTTTAGAACTGTCAAGCTTTTGTCAGGAGTAGCTCTGACTTCGTAAGGACAAAGTACCTAAGAATGAGACATGTAGGCCGCCCCTTGTCTACTGATGGCTCTGAAAAGAGCCGTTCACTTAAGACTGCCCCTTGTCAACAGAGAACAAGCAGATCTCGCCTATCTGCTAATTTGAAAGGTTTTGGTGGCTCTGAAAAGAGCCGTTCACTGAAGACAGTCAGAGCTACTCCTGACGAGAGCTTGACAGTTCTAAATTTGTGCGACAGCGAACCCTCTAAAACCCACTAATTGCTATGAATTCCCGTCATAAAAGCCTATCCCACATATACTGAAATTTCCCCATGATCATCTAGCATAAGCCATTTCTGACCATCCTTTGTTCCAAAGCATGCAAATTAAATCTGCCTCCACTATAAATGGTAACTACAAATTTCAGACCCCCATTATAAACACTGGTTCTGTTTTCTGACTGCATCAATTGATTAGTAAATTTTGAACTTTGAAAATTTGAATTTTGAAATTTATACATAAAAACATAACATATAAAACACAGCAACTGTTTTACAGCTAAACAAGATATTTTATGACATCACAAATCTCAAGCTGTAACTTTGGTCAGTATCCTTGATAATAATTTGGTTATTGTCTCTACTGTTTTGATGTGGCCACAGAGCTGACAACATACCATATTGTTCCTCAGCTTGTATTGGCATAAGACAAGTATGCGCTAACAGACAAACAAACAAACTATGATGAAATTTTACCGTCGAGCAATGATTAAAGGAGGAAATAGGAAAAGTGATCCCACCCGGGAATTGAACCCAGGACCTCTAGTTTACAAGACCAGCGCCTTAACCACTTGGCCACGGGAGCTTCATGATTAGGTAGACTTGGAATTCAACCTATAAGCGGTCACTCAACCCTACCTCCTTGGTGCAAGTCATCCCAATGTGTCTCGGGCTTGACAAGCACAAATTGCATCATAGTTTGCTTATTCCTGTCGAAAAAAGCCACTGTTTTTCATGAAACAAACAAACAAACAAGTCCGATTGAGAGAAGTAATAACCAAAGCTGTCATCTAATAATAATACAAGTAACTGATATGAGATACAACTTGGACTTGAGAATGGCAATAGTACAAATACATAATCCCAAAGATTAAAAACAGTTACTGTAGACGTAGGGATATTAAGACTAAACATAGGCCTACATAATGATATCACATAAAACATATTATGTTGCTGTTTTATAATATTTATTAGTAGCTACTTGCATTTGTAGTATTACTGGCAATGAAATTAAGTTTTGCAAATTAAAAACAAATCTTGTAATTGGTGACAATGTACTTGCACACCTACTCAACACCCACACCTGCACACTACACAAGCTCACCCCAACTCCTAACATGTACATATACTCCCTCACAACCACACACACCCCTAGCTGCACGTTTTTACAGACAAACGTGGACCGTACAAAGATGTTTTACTTTAGTAAAACAAGATGAGCTTATTTGTATACCACTGCATGGCCGCAAACGTAACCGTCTCGGCTGAAACATGCATGTAAATGAATCAAAAAGGTACGGCAAGACTTTTTCGCATAACGTACGTCGAAGTTCACTTTTCAATGTGCAAACTGTAGTTAGGGTAATGAAAACGACTGGTAAGAAAGTCTACTAAATGATCTCAAAATCTGAAGGAAAAAATTGGCGGACCGTCGCCGGACCCTTTCCAGAACTAATACAGCATATTTAGCCATTGTCAACATGGGGTCATCGCCAGGAATATTTTCCTTATATAAAAAACTAACACCTATATGGTATTTCATGATATAACATTAATGGAAAGAAAAGTGCAAATGTTTTTCGTGTTTCGAATCGGACGAGTAACAAGCTCTATGACGTCATGATGTAAACAATGTCCGGGTCATTACTAATTAATTAGGTAAACCCAAATATGGAAACCTCCAAAACTATGCAAATTAGATGTTCGAAGAATCAGAATAAGATCAGCCCACCTACAAAATTATGCAAATGAGTTGAGGCGGTTACGTGAACATGTAAGTGGTTCGGCTCTTGTGTATAGTGGACCTCTGTGGGACCCTATGAAATTAACAGCATAACCATGGACCTCTATGCACTGACAATCCACTATTGAAATGTGGACGTTTGTGGTAAGATACGATATTTATCCGTCAAACCGTGGACCTGGTATTGCACCTACAATGGGGGACCTATATATCCCATATGCATTATTAAGCAGTGTAGCACCCTTTGCTGCTCTCTTACAACTGTGGACAGTTGCTATGGGTCCGCACTTTATGAGTGAAATGTCATAGATGGGTCCATATTTGTCGGCAATAACAAGTGCCCCCGCACCCCTCACTCAAATGAACACACAAGATATGCACACAGAAAGCGTCTGTACCTTTTCTTTCACACAATCATAAATGCACCCCTACTAATAATTGGCAGATTTTTCATATAAAATATAGCTCACGCAGTACTAAAAGTATTCATCTATCCTTTCCTTTTAATAGTTTACTAATAATCTATTTTGCATTTGAGATCTTACCTCGTTGATTACAGTGGTTTGTATTTGATCTGGCAACCCACCAACATAGAGAGGAGATTGCACTTTCATGCTGTTGGCACCCCCTTCAGCTTTGCGTCTCTGCTTAGGTTGCGAGTCTACTATTAGCATGCCAGTCTTCCTGTTTCGTGTGGCTTCAATCTGTTCACATGAGAATTTCAAAGAAAATCACTAGTTATGTCATTTCGTAAGGTTAGCAACTACTTTAAACTGTTGCGATTTGGTAGTTCACAGCATCTTGCGAATGGTAGTGAGCTTTGGCAAAAATTGCAGACAGACAGACAGAGAAATAAAAATGTGGAAAGAGAAAGAACAAAACTTATCAGCTGAATTGGTCAAAAGATGTAAAAGAAAGGAAAATCAGAATTGATGGGGAACTTGAGGAAAAATGTGATTGCTACTCACTGTGTGCCAATTGCCATCGTCCACTACAAACTCTGTCAATATCGTTTGTTGTCCACCACCGTTATCAAATACAAAGAGCACAAATCCTTTCATGATTTGAAGTAGACAGAAATCGCCATCTTTACCATCACTGATGAAGAAAACCAGACCATCTTGCGATCGTGTACGCAGCTCAATTTCAACTTGGAATCTGCACAAAAACAAAATTGTTAGAAGTTTAATATAAACTGAGCTCAAAAAGAAACTTATAATTTTTCACAAGGTCATATCTTGAAATCCTGTCCATCAAATTGAACCAAAATTACACACAGATTTACTTCAATACTCTACTCTTAACACATGTCAGTAACCAAGCAGTTATCCAACTGACACAACAGCAAAATGCACTGACATGGGACAGCTTCCTGGACCACATTCACAGCCCAGCCCTGTTTCATGAAAAAAGTGTATGAAAAGCAGAAAGCAGCACCGTTTTATCATATGTGCAAGGATCTTGTGTGCATTCTCACCGATTTTTTGTCCTGGGTGCCAAAAGTTGGGCTGTGAAAGTGATGGAAGTCCAGGAAGCTGTTCCATGACAGTGTATTTTGCTGTTGTGTCAGTTGGACAACTGCTTGGTTACTGACATGTGTTTTGAGTAGAGTATTAAGGTAATCCTGTGTGTAATTTTGGTTCATTTTGATTGACAGTATTTTAAGATATGACCTTGTGATTCACAAGTTGTAAAAAATTATATAAGTTTCTTTTTGAGCTCAGTTTAGAACATTGTGAGTTATGTACAATTCAATATTATCATACCACTAAGGGAAAACAACTCATGCTGTCTCTCTTTCTCTTTCTTTTGTTTTTTTTTCTTCTTTTTGGCCTACACCTATTGTGGCAGGGTGTAAAATTTCCTTCCACATATTCATGAGTAGTGATTCAATGTTTATTCATGGAGCCTATAATGGAATCTTTTTTTTTGGTTGTTGTAATGTATAGTCCTTAGATGTTATTTAATGTAGACCTACTGTAAGACATGCATGGAATCTTATGAGAGGAGAGCCTCAGCACACTTGTAAAGTGTGCTGAGGCTTGTGATCAACGTCTAGGCGTTGTGCCAAGCGTAGCGCACTATAAATCACTGCACTTTTTTTTTTTTTTTTTTTCTTTTACTGTGTAGACAGTTGATTTGCTAGTAAGGGCTCATATAAGCCCGTTCGCAATTCCAGATTTCGGCATACTTGCAATGCATTATGGGAAAAAAATTTACAGATAAATACGAGGAGGCTACTGTACATTTCCAATGCGGTGAACTGCGCCGTTTGCATAAAAACATCTTGTACTGGAATTTTGCCAATTATTTTGTCTTTATTTCTTCATGATATCAATATATTTAATCAAATACAATGTATCATGAAGAAATAAAAACAAAATAATCGGTAAAATTCCAGTACAAGATGTTTTTATGCAAACGCACAGTTCACCGCATTGAAATGTACAGTAGCCTCCTATTTATCTCAATTTTATTGGCGACTTTTGTTTCTGCACATGCGCAGTTGTAATTGCGAAAGGGCTTATTGAAATACCCTACCACGTTTTCACAGAAAGAAGGCAGGATTCCCCTCGCTAAGCGTGTGCCTCAGGAAAGCTCGGTCATAAAACGGATGGATTACATGCATCAGTGATACACCCTGCCCAGGATTTTAACAAAAGAAGGCTAGCACAGGATAGCTGCAGGATGGCGCACACCTTCCTGTGTAAGGGAATTTCAACATGAGCCCTAACCCTAAATCCTCAATTACATTTGATATTGGACTTGATATTGAACTAATTGGCAAGATATAAAGTACAACTGCATCTCTTTGCCAATTGATAATGGTACTGTGTGTGATGCAGGATATTTTAAGTTGTGTATTCATGTGACAGTTCAATCAAGGATTCTCGAGTACTAATATACTATAGGATAAGCCACTCGTTTGCGCAAATGAAGTCAGTCATTCAGCCTATGCGCAATGCATGTGATGGCATATAGCTGTACGTGTAGGAGTTTCAAAAAAAATTAAATGGCGTAAAACGGCGAACATTTGGTCGAATCTTTCCATTACTATCATATCGTGAAAAACCAAATAGCTGAGGAGTTAGCTCAAAATACCAGGAAAATATTCTCTTTGATGACCCCATGACGAGACTGGCTAAATAAGCTGTATTTTTGCTGGAAAGGGTCCAAATAATTGGCAGTCGATGTGCGCCATCTTGGAAAAATTTAGGGTACCAAACTACCAAAACTGTCAATCAATTACTACGGTACCAAACTTGGTACCAAACTCCCTAACAACCGTCACTCAAACTGCCTATATGTCAATCAAACTGCCGTAAAGTGACTTCACTTTTTGTACAGGGATTGAATACGAGTGTCACAGCCCTGGTTCAATGTCCGATACAAGCTGTTTACTTCTCGTTATAATTATAATTTTATGATGTTATTAACTAATTGCAGTAGCCCCCAGGAAGTAACCATTGATTACATAATACTTTTTTTTTTTTTTCTTTCATTCATATTTTATTCCCTGTACTTGGGTTTGATGGGGGGAAAAAACATAATTTGATTACATTGATTACATAATACTTGCCACTAATATAATATTTGTGTCACCAAACTACATAGTAACAATTTTGGGCACTTTTTCAAATGTATAATATAAAGACCAAGTAAATAAATAGGGACGGCGGTCCCAGATAGGTCATCAGAAGATACGGGCGAGTGAGCACCACACATAGTAAATATTCCAACCTTTTTTTCATTTTCAGCCAATTTTACAAGTTGACCTCAAATGACCATTGACCTTGGTATGTGACCTTGGAAACCAGCATCACATGAAAGTTCCCATAATGCAGTTTTGGCTCAAGATTATAGGTTGCCATTAGGTCTTTTCCTTCGGACCTAAAAATATGGTGCCAAATTTTGTGTCCACGTTTCTTTAATAATTTCATTTCAATTATTTTAAAAGGGTCCAGCCTTTGTTACCAATGATTCTTGACTTGAACTCCAATAGTTTGGGGTTTTTTTTTTTGCCAAAAAATTGTAAAAAAAAAAATCAGACGGGCTTCAAAAATGAAGCGGCGGGGAAGTGAAACCTGTTTTTTTTTACTTGGCCTAACCCTGTTGCAATTAGATCAGTAGCCTAAAGGTTGATACAAATTAGTAGCAAATATAAACTTCACAATGATGTCACAACATTTTGTATGACGCATTAAACACAAGGATTTTTCACTAGCTACTAGCTTTTCAACGGCAACCTTGACTTGCAAACTAATTGTCACCATTACATCGCCAGAGGATCTATTCACACTAATATCAGATAATTATTTGAATAAAGAATGCTATAGTTTAATATAACAGTGGCTTGACCATAATTATGAAATTATCATCTCCGGATATTATCTTTGGTTATATCAAAAATAATACTGTGTTTTAAATCACCTTGATCCATTCAGGATATTACCACATTTATATCATCATTGTAATTATTAACTCTCTCCATGCGGATGTTATGTCGACTGCAGACGACAAGTTTCAAATTTGTTTTCAAATTTCAAAAATGTCAGAATTGGAAATTGTCATGACCATATTTGGAATCAGCATGCAAAATGCATTAAAATGAGTACAAACAAGCCTAGTATTGGTTCAGTGGTTCTTAAGATAACTGTTCAAATTTTGAGAAAATTTCTCAAGACTTTTTATGTTGAGGCTTATGGCTTGCATGCAGGTTTTTGTTTACATCTTTTACTATGCCCGTAAATCCTGCTTATTGCTCAGTCTTCGGGGCTACTTGACATTGAAAAGGGGGTATTATTATCTGTATAAAACAGATTTCACATTGCAGCTACCATGCATGGAATTCACTACCTGTGGACATAAAGTCTGCTACAACCACATCCGTGTTCAAGTCTATGCTAAAGACTCATTTGTTTTCTTGAACTGTTCTCTTGTTATTTGACTTTTTGTGTATATTTGTGTAAGCGCCATGGTATCTTGGTGAATGGCGCCATAAATGCCTGTAAATGTAACAATACAAAATATTGCTCTGAAAATACACCCATAAACATTAGTATGGCAAGTGTAATTTCTATCCTCATTTATAAATCAACACTACCAGTGGTGGCGCCAGAAATTTTCGGGGAGGCATTGAGGGGGCAAAATGAATTTCAGGGGGTGGGCAAAATTAACAAAAAAAGTGAAAATTTTCGTAATTTTGGGTTTTTACTGGGGGAAACAGGTGGGGCAAGAGTTCTGACTGGGGGCATTTGCCCCCTCATGCCCCCAGTGGCGCCGCTACTGAACACTACACACACCCGACAAAGTTGTTCGGGGAAAAGAGGAAGTATATGTATACAGAGATCTTCTTCTAGCCAACAACACATAGCAATTTAGTCTGCACCTGCAGCTGCATGAAGGTCCTAATGTGGCACCATACAATGTTACTGCACTCTGTTACTATTTATGTTTTCATGAGCGAGCCAAACTTTTGTAGATGAGTGTTTACACATGTAAACAATTTCCTGATTACAAAATAAGGGGCATATAGGGGCACATATATCTAATTTCTTTGCCAGCTACTGGAATTACACAAAACAGAACATTGACAAGCAGCCTTCTTCGCCTGTATAATAAGGATGTACAAAAATACATTTGCTTCTAAAGGACATTGATTCCTGATACTGCTATAGATAACATTAATGCTATTTAGGCCTTACAAAAATATCTTTTAGCCATATTTAAAAATCAATGAAATCTACATCACACCCCTTTGGTCTGAATCAATCTTAATACAAAGAAGAAACAATTGAAATATTTCCACGCCTACTTCTAAAATCATTTAATGTAAAACCAAGATGAAAACAAGAATGGAAATCTGACTGATTCCATTTAGGTGTGCGTTAGGACACATGTGATGCGAACAAGCTAAATGAGTCTGAAATTGATCAAAATGAAAATTCAGTTTTTAATTTCATTACCTGAGCCATTCTCAGAGCTTAATTTTGCTGAAAGCACCATCATTAGTTAGACCAGAGATATTGTCATATATTGCTCAGAACAATAAAATCCATTTTGCTTGAACACATCATATATGCTGTGTAAACATTACAAACATGCCAAAAGAATAATTTATTTCATTCTATAAGATTGTACATTTATGGCTTTTATTTCAATACCCTTGTTCAATCCTGTATAGTAAGGCTTCTCAGCATGTGGTCAGTCACCATCCACACAGTAATTAACTCAATCTATAATAACCATGATTATTATCCACTACTGTCCCCTCCCACTGCATCCTGCCTCCCTATATTCTAAATGGAATACACCAGTGATGGTCATCTCAAGCTCACACATTTTGATACCATTTGGTCAGCTTACATCTCATTCATTCCCTTAACGAACTTAGGACTTAACGAGGTTGGAGCTCACTTTAAGGCATCAAGGTTTAATATCTATGCGGTGAGCACTAACCACTGCAGAGTTAATGGGCATGTGGTGCAAAACATCTCAACTATGATTTGCTTTTAGAAACTGTATTAAACTTCCACCTTACTGAATCTCAGGTGCTGCACAATATTTCCAATTTGAGAAGAGACAATACATTTTCTGCAACACCGGGCTGCAACGTCAACAACATCAAAATGAATTGGATGCTATATAACTCTACCTCTTTAAGCATGTGTCGGACTGTGGACTAATGGCTAATTTACAGACTTCAGATATCCCTGTTCAAGAAAATGCAAGAATGTTGAACAACTGATCTGGTTTCTTCCAATGGTAAGTCTTATGTTGATTCTATCTTTGACTTTGTTACAAATCTTGTATATTTATAATTTAGAGAATAAAGGTATTGTTTTTAGTTGCTGTCATGCATATCTCGTCTCATATAACATCGGTGACATCACTATAAACAACAAGGCAAAGCCGAGTTGTACAACAGTGGCTAAAAACAATACCTCATTCTTAGGAACTACCTACAGGCTTAGAATCGATCATCATAGGCGTAGATGCTGGGGGGATGGGGGGGATAAATCCCCCCCAATATTTTGCCAGGGGGGTGGTCCATACAATCATCCCCCAATGTTGATGCCAGTATGTGCGTTTCTGACCAAATTAACCTCATATTTGGCTATTTTAGCCCCAAAAGTGCCAATTTATCCCTCTTTTGCACCATATTATAATCATTTTAGCTTCAATATGGCAACATTTTACGCGCGTTTGTACCATAAACTTATTTGGTCGCAAAAAAGTGGTGCATTCAAGAATTTTTTTCCAACCCCATCCCCCCAATGTCAAAAAGAAATCTATGCCACTGTCCATCATCCTGTTATGCTATGCACTACTGATTGTTGTACATGTGTTGCGTCAAAGCGCACATGCTTATATCACATGGCTAAGAACCAATAAGATTGCAGGAACGTTCTGAAGTGTTTAAAGAATACTTCATCCAGGGAATTCAGTGATTTTGAGTTCATAAAATTTCCCACAAATTCTGTTTTACAGAAACCCTACATACATATTATTAAATCTAATTGTGAGGAAATCTTTTTGGCAGTGTTACCGTGGTTACATTATCATACCCATGTTATTTACAGTGCCCTCCCAGACCTCAACTATAGGGTCCACAAGTTTTAAGTTCCCCCCTAAATACTTTTTAAAATAAATCAAAAATATTTGACAAAATGCAAACGTGTAAAAAGGTATGGGTAGCCGTATTTGTTTTACATACCAAATTATAGCGTCACACGTCATTGCGTTCAGTCACAATGGTTCATTATGTAAAAAAAGAGACCGTTTTAAACAGTGTTAAAAGTTGCACTGAGTCCATAGGAGTCAGCTCTCAAACAATACAGTAGGCTGGTCTATTCATGCGTTTGTTAAAGAAAACCTGACTGCTATGGACTCAGATGCAACTTTTAAAACGGCCTCTTTACTTACACATTAACCATTGTGACTGAACGCAATGATGTGTGACGCTATAAATTGGTCCACATGTGTAAAACAAATAAGGCTAGATACATATCTCTTTACATTTTCACATTTCGTAAACTATTTACTAAAGAGTATTAGGGGGGAACTTATAAGTTGTGAACCGTATATAAATTTTATATAATATAAAGTCTATCAACAACTCATTTTTCAAATTAAAAATATTTTCAATACAGATAGTTTCACTGATAATGATTTTTTTTTAAAAATAATGAGTGCTTGTGATTATGATATTCTTAACCCCCGGACACTACTGGTCATCTAACAGTATTTCTGATTGGTTGATAGCTTGAAATGCTCATTTCAATTGCCAATTATGACTAGGCTTTTAACTATTTACGGTCAAACTTACATTCGCAGATGATCTTATTAATACCCTCCTTGATTGGTTCAAAATTGAATACAATATTCATTTTGGCCAATCGGCAGGTAGTTCTCATGGGGTTAAGGGGGTACTACACCCATGTGGTAAATGTGTGACTATTTTTGCATTTTTCTCAAAAAGTAATTACACACTGGTAACAAAAGTTATGTATATTACTGGGGCAAGGAATCCAATTACTACACTGAAATTTCAGTGACTCAAGACAAGCAGTTCAGTATATATGATAGGAAACGAGGTACATCCTAGCGGTACCTTATTTCTGATCATAAATAACAAACTGCTTGTCTTGGGTCACTGAAATTCCAGTGTAGTAATTGGATTCCTTGCCCCTATAATACACATAACTTTTGTTACCACTGTGTTATTAGTTTTTGAGAAAAATGCAAAAATAGACACAAATTTATCGAGGGGTGTAGTACCCCTTTGAAATTGTATCTTACTTTGTTATTTCTGCTTTTGATATTCTTTCAAATGCTATATAATTGATATTTTAATTTTATGATATTAATTTACTACTTGTGTGCCTTAGTAATCTTGTATCCTTGTTGTATTGATTATACTCTCTGTTGAGTGAATATCAATACACTTGATTTGACCTTTTGGTCATACTAAACTGAATCTTTACTGCCGTTGCGACTACATGATTTCAGCCGTTATTTTTCTAGTACCAGAATGAGCTTTTAAACACGCAGTATATTCACAGTGGCGACATTGTGAATTTCAGGGGCGGGTAAAATGGACCAATTTTGCACAAAATTGCTGCAAAAAGTGGAAATTTACGTAATTTGGGGTTTTTGCAACAAAAGGGGTGGGGGTGGGGCAACAAACTGGGGTTAGGCAAGAAAAATGCCCCCTTCCCCCCTAGCACTGCTACTGTATATTCACACAAAATATCCCAAACCCTCTCACACACAAACATGTCTTCACTATGAATGAGTAGCAATGTGTATGAGCTGATGAACAATCATTTTTATAACTTGCTATTTAGTCAAGACATGGAGGTAGTAGAGAAGGAGAAAGCTCGCACGCATTCTATTGTACAATCATAATTGCCGCCCTTTGAGGTTTCGAGATCAACGTTTTGATTATGTAACGCGATTATCACTTATAATCTTTTGTGTTGTATACATGCATCGTCAGCACACTTGTGTATGCGCTATAAATATGCTGAAACAGCATAAGTCATTCTAACTTGATGAAAATGATGCACATTATGCTTTACATCTCTTTCATTGCCTAGATTAAAAGAGGGCTCAGGACGCGGTTTATTTTGAAACCTCGGGGGAGGAACAATTGTTAAAGTTTGGGGTAAACAAATAAAATCGGACCAACCCAGGCAGTACCGGGCAACACTGAGATACATCTCGTTTGATGGGAGAATTCCTCAACTTAACAATGCGCAATTTGTTTTAATAACATCTCCAAATTTTTAAAACAGTTGTTAAAACAATTTTACCCGTCCTTACAATGTGTGTGAACTGTACCATTCCATAATAAACTGTTTAGAAACATTCTGGAACAACATGTTTCAACATATTAATCGTAAAAAAACATCATATATTAAATGAAATATGAATATTCAAGTTCAACAGCTAAGTAAATGTATGCGCATCCATAATACATGTTTTGCGCATACGTGATTTACTTGTTACTAAATATGAACCCCCCATGAGACGGAGTCATTCCAGAAATTATCGGCGATGATCATTAGATCAAAGGTACATCTGTCTCTATTGTGTATACAATAGGATTTGCGTAATGAGCTTAACTCGAGCTCACTCCTTCTCTACTACCTTCATGGTCAAGATAAACATGTTATTGTAACTATCATAATCAGTACTTCATAGAAATGTATTGTTTATCATGAAGATAAACTGACAGGGGGCACTACGCATTATAGTACAGGGCAATACATCAATCAATCAGTCTTTATTTCATTCAAAATACAACAATACAATAACAGCAAAACAACACATTTGAATGAGGAGATGCTCAGAAGGCCAAAAAGGCCTGAACAAGCACCCTTAATCTTAGCCTAAGTTTCTTAATTTGTCTAATAAAATACAATTACATATATACAAACCCCCCCCCCCCACCCTCTTTCATACATTCAAAAACTGTCATATCAATTTGTAAGAGCTCTTTTTTAAAAGTCATAGTTCATTGAATTTACAACTGTATGACAAACAGGCGAAAATAGTAACTTTTTGCACAAGATTTGCAATTTAGAGAGAATTGACCATTGCTCATTCTAGTGACTAGTATATGGACAATATAAGTGTGCTGTTTCATTTAATGACATAAAATTTGAAAAATATTGTAAGGAACACTTGAGGTTTTGACTTTAAAAACCTACATTTTAGGCAAACAATGTGCTTGGATAGGTAGATTTTCCACATTTGCCTTGCTATCACATTAAATTGTGTTATCTGTTGACCTAGTGACTAAAAGTGTTTTTAGGGGGAAGTGTTAGCTTTCGTTTGATATAAAAAAAATTCTGATTGGATGAAGGGAACACTTGAGGTTTCAACAAAAACCAATCAAAGAGGTGCATTTTTTAGATAGAAGCTTCACAGCTCCTACATTGCTATGCACTCAACTGTGTAGTGTAGTGGTGGAGACATTCACTGCTTGTTGTTCTCCGATTGGAAGCTCTTGGGACGAAAATGTGTGCTCAGGTGTATCGAGGTGGAACCTGTGCGCATGATGGTTTATAAGAGAATCGTTTTTGTATAGAAATCTTTCCAAATGTTTCACCTATTGCTATATCCGGTTACATCATTATACTTCTATGGTGAGTTGCGAATTATTACTGACCTCCATTTGCATTGGTATGTTTACAAATAGTAAAATATGATTATATCACACACATCGCGTATATTCATGTGGTTATGAATACACAATAAGCATACAATTATTCCACTCATGAAAAAAAAGAAAACGACAAAGTGCGACAGGTCCGGGTGTTCACCACAGATTCTATATGTACACATGAAGCAAATGCCTTCAATCACTAGGATCCACAATATGCTCATCTATCAGGGCACATTTCTTTAACCCCAACCCAGTTGCACATTCATGGAATGACCTTTGAAAATTTGGGTACACAAACTCATACTCTGCAACTTGAGGTCAAATTTTGCTCTATGGTTGCTTAATTGAGGTTATTGAACTATGGCATTGGGATGAGGCCATTGTGGTCCATAGTGAATGTCCCATTCAATTATCCCATCATTTTCATAATTGATTATCTGTATCGGAACCACTAATGTACTTATGTATATTGACAGTAGAAATACTGTAAAATTGGAAATTTTCGCAGTACATTAATTTTCACGCTTGTCGTGCTCAATGCAGCTACCGCGAAAATAAAAACTCGCAAATATGTTCTTTTTATGTATAGGTCTCTGAAAGAAAACTCAAAATTAAACATTTTAAAACAAGTGAAATGGTTAATAATTGGCAAAGCGCGAAAATTACACACACAAAAATAACCACTTTTACAGTATTTACATAAGCTCATATCTTCTGCTAGGCTGTTCCAGAAAATAAACACACACCCTTAATTAGTGGCAAATCAGGTTCAGTTGCCTAGGGGGAATTGGAGTAATAATAGCACTACTTTTGGGCTCTGTTGCTATTTAATAGTATACTATCCAGAGAGTTTGCGTCAGCAACCATCCCCCTCATGTCAAAAAGAAATCTATGCCAATGATCTTTGCTCAAGAACTAATGATAATGATACTATTAAAAGGGAATAATCCGAAATAATTAGGGTGATTACCTAACTGAACCACATTTTGTTCTTTGTTCTCAAAATTTAACAAAAAAATGACTTAGGCAATTAGCGTACCAGGCTGACAATATGTAGTATAGGCTATGAGTTTACTCATAAATTTATTATTTTATTTTTATTTTGATGATTGGTTTAAAGATATTAGAAAATGTGTTTTCCAAAAATTAGAATGCATAACCTGAAATTGGTCTATAACTACAAGTATCTGTGCTTGATTGTCACAGCTTACGAAAAACACCCTAAAAAACCATTAAATCTATCCAAAGTATAAACAAATTCTGGATTTCAAATTCATGACTGAAATTGTCCTACTTTCCTTGTGAAATATGATATTCCAAACCTTTTAGGCCTATATCTAGACTATAGGGGTGTGCAGGTGTTTTCTGGAACAGCTCACATTGCAAGATGCTGCATTGTCTATGCTTCAATGTAAATACTGTAATTATGCAATGATGTACAGTACTGTTCAATGTGTAGGAATATGTAGATGATGCCTTATATCTGCCACTCATCAATTTCAGCGAGACTTATATGATACTTAAAGGGTCGGCCACCCACCTTTATACAGTATTTTATGTGGCACCAGAGAGCACATCAGACACACCAAATTGCATTCTGAATACGAGGAATGTCCTTCTGATTTCACAAACTTTTCAGAGGAAAATATGCCCCTTTTTTTAGCGATTTTGTGAATGTTTGCCCTTCAACAATGCCCCTTTTGGTTAAAATGCTTTTTTTGATAGAAGCGTGTTCAGTGGCGTAGCATCATAGGGACATGGAGGCACGTGGCCCCAATCAATCGGAAAATTTAGAAAATCACATAGGAAAATTGCTGAAAAATGGCTTGTGCCCCCAATCAGACTCTGTGCCCCCAATCAGATTCTGTGCCCCCCCCCAATCATGGTTAGTGCCCCCAATATGACGACCCACGCTACGCCACTGAGTGTGTACGACAAGTCCCGAAACCAAGTAAGGTTTCATATTTTTGTTTCCCAAGATAAGAATTTCTAGTGATATTATGAGCATGATGAAAAATTGAATAGGCCTATGCACATTTACAATGAGTCACACATGAAGCACATTCTTTTTCACAATTTTGCAAAATATGTTTTGAAAAATTGCCCGCTTTTTAAGTGTTTTGCAAATAGTGTTATTTAGCAAAAATCACCCCATATTTTGTGAAATTTCTGATGAGCATGAGTATGCGGCTATGAGTGAGGAGGCCAGGGAAAATATTAGAATTCGTGTCACATAATGATTACTGACTGATGAAGAGAGCAACTTCACATTTATTTCCATTATTTTAATTGACCACTTTTGAGTTGGGAAGATCTAAACTGCTATTGGATTAAACTGCTCTATATTTTACACAGGCTCATGAATATTCATTAGCTACACAAGCATTTCAATGAAGCTGTGTGTATTGTGTAATGGTGGGTATTTAATATCAATATTATAGGCTCCTTCTTACTTACTACCCTAGTCACATCGGCGATATTGTAATTAAATTAACATAGCCAATGTTAATTTAATTACAATATCGCCGAGGCAACTATAGGGCAGCAAGATAGAAGGAGCCTATAATACACTGAGAACTTTACATTGTTGAGAGTATTAAACACAAATAAAAACTGTTTGGAATCAGCAGTTTTCTCTGGTTATTTTCTCAGAACCAAGACAGGAAATAATCTGATATTATTATGCACAGATCAGAGGTGGGTGGACGGGATATGAGGATATCTGAATAAAAGTAAATCGAGAAGCAAAAAAAAAACCCATCCCTGAGCCCTACTGCCTCCAACCATAGGTTCCCTAAATACAGACCTTAAACTGAACATTTGTGAAAAAACCGAGGAAATATGCTTTAAAAAACAGGAAAATAACAAAAAATTTTGCTAAAAAAGCTCAATTTGGGCTGAAAATAACAAATAATGCGTAAATTTCAGGATTAGAAAAAGGAAATCAGCTAAAAAGAGGAAAAGTTTCAGGTCTGTAAATACATTACTACCATGTAGTTTACAGCTGGACAATTAGCATTCTAATAAATCACTTCCACAGTCAATACAATTCAGCTTTATAAAAATAAACTTCTTTTTGGACCTTCCAATTAAAAATAATTAGGAATGGGCATTTAACACTCTACAGTAAGCCAAAAAATTAAGGTACCAGTTGTGTTCACCCCTGCATATCCTAAATAAAGACAAATATGTCAAAATTAAAACAAGCAGCCAATACCTGTACTCTGTAGCTCTAATTTAAGACCTTACTTGTTGAAATTGGTTGAGAATTAAAGAAACAGTGATCTAAAACCTAATGAAGAAACGAAATCAAAAGTTGCACTTTTGTGTTCTAATCAATGAAAGCACAACGCAAGTTTTAACATGCTAATCAATGGAAGCACGGTGCCAGTTTTCTTGTTCACAAACGTTTTGTGTACAAATCAATAGGGCATGTGACGAAGCAAACTGCAACTTTTAAATTGGCATCTTCCTTGGGTTTTGGATAGTCATGTCTTTATTTCTTGCACAATGTCAACGAATGAGGTCTTAAATTCGAGCTAAAAGATGCTTGACTTTTGGCTGCTGGTTCCAATTATGACATATCTGTCTTTGTTTAGGATATGCAGGGGGCGAACATAACTGGTACCTTAATTTTTTGGCTTACTGTATACTCAACTTTCCTGCTGTCATTCATTTCAATTCTATTACCCCTAAATACTGCCCATTATTCAGAATAAATAAAAACCCTTAACCCATTATAAAATTAATGATCAGTGGTGACCAAAAAAAACCCAAACAATGACCCATTATGAATGTTATAGTAAGAGGTGAAAATGCGACACCATACGGGCGGCACATTATGTACTTAGCCTTTTCTACAGCAAACCTCCCCACTCCCCAGAATTGACCCCACTCCCTTGAATTGACCCCCGATTCGGGTTGAAACAACAACCGAGGGTATCAATTTTCAGAGATACCAAACATCTAGTGGTAAATTATATAGGCAGTCAACATTAATAGGTAAATTTTCACGGGAAAATTTTCTGGACACGTGACCAATGCGTATCAATGTGAGTGTAACCTCGAGCCTGATCTCTGACCCCCCGGCGGTGACCTCGCTATTCAAGTCTTAGTAATTTTGAATTGGAATAGTATTTTTGACCGCAATTTTGATAGAAATTTGTGCATTGCAAATTTATTGAATATTATGTTATCTTAATTTTTCACAATATCATCAAAAGCGTAATTTCAAAAATATCTATCTACGGAAAAAAATATTTATCTACGGAAACTCTTACCATAATATTATTAACTTGCGACAAGTAACTTCTTTTGCATCAAAGGAGGAACTCTTCCTATTCAAATACATTGGAAGAACACCCGCCGTGCTCGGGGTCACATTCCATAATGCTAATATGTCTGCACCCATGGGTATCACGTGTCCAGAAAATTTTCCCGTGAAAATTTACCTATCAATTCTGACTGATAGGTCTAGATGACTAACCTGAACAAAGAATAAACAAGTATCTATATATATGTGGGTCTTATAAAGGTCTGTGTACTACTCCTATACCGTGCTATATGCGCTCCAAAACTTGCTCAATGCTCATGTTGATATGGAATCACTGAGCACTTTATAACCTGGGGGTATCACTCAACTTTGGAAGGGAAGGTATGTGCCAGTCAATAGGCCCCCTCTTTGAATATACCTGATGACCCCCCTTTTTTTTAAAGTCATACCTGATGACTCCCCTTTTTTAGTTCCAGCTACCCAATGACCCCCTTTGTTTGGTTGCGGCTACCCAACGACCCCCTTTTTTTCTACAATAGCATCTTGAAAATACCACAAAATAATGCCGAAGCTTTCAAATTCTCTTATTTCAACAAATTTGTACTGGAAATCTTGAAAATTTGGAACAAGAAAATAGAATGTTGCTCCATTTTTTCAAGATTTTCTACCTAATGACCCCTTATTTGAAATCTTATACTCAATGACCCCCTGTTTTCAAAATATTATACCCAATGACCCCCTTTTTCATTGTTTGTACCCAATGACCCCTTTTTTAAAAATAATGTTTTGTTCCCAATAGGCCCCTACTTTGTGACGCCGGTAGGCACATACCCGTCACTTCTAAAGTTGAGTGCCCCCGGGCTTTATGACCAATTAAACAATTAGTCCATATTTTCATGCAGTTATCTTTTTCTTTCCTATCTTTTTTTGATTTCAGTCTTTTTGTATTTCCTACAGGCAGACCACATACCCTTCTTTCTAGACCTCTTATCTTGTTTTTGTACTCATAGATCCTTGTACTTGTAGACTCAATTCTGCCTATGGACAGACTTGAGTTATGTAAATCTCTGCAATGTGAAATTTACACATGTTTCCTTTATTTCTACTTATCTACTTCTAATAAACCAAAGTGCCATGCACTAATTGCTACCCACGTTTCATTAAGGGTAATTAACAAGATGTTTAATGCTCTGCGTGCTAGCCATGTGCTTCAATAGAAAAAGTTTTCAAATATTTTCTCAAAATATCAAGAGCTATCTTAAGAACTACTGAACCAATACTAGGCTTGTTTGTACCCATTTTAATGCATTTTTCATGCTAATTCCAAATATGGTAATGAAAATATACATTTCTGAAATTTTTGAATTAAAACAAAAATTTTGAAACATGTCGTCTAAGTAGACACCCGCGTGAAGAGAGTTAATATATATACCAATTACCATTACATTCAATTTCACAGCTAGCCTAATGCATTGACGTATATTATTATACCACAATAGTCCCGTTCAAATGGTTATATTATAGAATTCTCAAGGATTGACATGCTCAAGTATTGCGATTCTTAGGTCAATCCCAGAATGTGTGTCCTCATGACTCCATTAAAGCCTGGAATCCTCAAGTTTTGAGATGCCTGATGAAGTCATCTTTGGAATTACTATAGAGGTTATCCACTTAACTCATGTGTGACTTCTAACAAAAGGCGCTGGTTCCCGTAGTATTCCTCATTCAGACCAATTTAATGCACGATCTCAGAGTTACCTGCATGACTTTTGACGGGTTATTTTGAAACAGTCATGGTTGCACATGCAGGTACTTCTTTTGAAAGTCCTAAACAAGGTATAGCAGTCGCTGATAGGATATGCAGCTTATAGAACACGGATAACCTCTATTAGAACCTTACTGAGACGTATCTAATATTGTACCAAATTGAACCATATTTAATATAATTAAACCAAAAACCAAAATGTATCAGTCACATGACAGTAGCACTCGAGGACCACAGGAGCATCACTTAGAGAAATTGTGAAATCACCTAAAATTCTTGGGGATAAATATGGGGACTAACTTAGGGATTGGATTTATCAAGAGCGTTCACATGGCAGATTTCCCTAGAAAGCCCTCCGTATGGACATGCCTATAGTGTTGACATGGATGAGGATTCCAGGAAGGCGAGGGCAATCTATCTAAGGCAATTCACAATGACATCAGTTTGTTGTTATTATTTAATGGCCATAAATATTCTTGGAAAAACCTATGATACACAAGGCCTATGTTACTAATAATGTCTTTGTATGCTATTTGTAACCATATCGACACTGTTTCATACACTCTTAGATAGCGAGAACCAATCAGAGCAAGCGTTAGAAAAATCAAAACCATGCATTGATTGTGTATAATGTGTACTCCGCATACTACGCGCAGTGCTTTCGTACGCGTTCGCGTCGCATAGGCTTGATTCATTTTGCGGGCGGGTTAATGCATTTATATTTGGCTCTATTTTCCAATATTTTTAGTGACAATTTTGTTTTATAAACAACAGAAATCATGTGTTTTATTTTCTCATGTATGAAATAGGTTAATGAAGGTGTACTACTTGTTGCTCGAGAAATTAGACAAAATAATACATTTGCGCTGATGCGTCTAATGCATTTCCCCCTTCGGGGCTCGTGCATTGATAACAAATAGATTGAGTATGATTGACAGCGTGTGTTAGGGATAAAGTTCCCTGGCAAAGTCCTGCTCAAAATTCCAAGTCCATGGCCAATTTTTTTACTTGGGGTTTCGAGATCAATTGGTAAATTGGTATATCCCAAAATCAGAATTGTTCAATAAGTGCGCCATCATTATACAATTATGCCAAGATATGTTGCATTCAATAACATATGTATACTTTTTTTCATAATCCCTGTACTTGAGACTGGTGGGGGAAAAAAGACACATTCAAAGATATAAGCCACGAAAAAACTCCTGTGAAAAGCATGAAAATGCCCGAGATAGAACCAAGCCAAAACACACCCAGGAGACTTCCCGAAAACTTACATCTCTGGTACAAAGATAATAACCACCAGCCCCTGCTCTTAATCAACTACTGTTTGTCAGTAATAATTAATTAATTTAATATGGCATAGTCTAGCATTTACTTTGTTTCCCATCGAAGTTGCAGCCGGTTATTTAATATCTTCTTTCTTGTTTTGCTCTTTTGACAGATTACTAAGTGACGTCTTCACCATGGAGATGCAGACGTACATAGGTAATAGCATCAGTGAAGAAGACAACATCAACCCCCAGGTGCCCAATACCACTGCCATACATGATGCTATACTGTCATTTGCACTCTGGCAAATACCTATTGTGATCATTCTGGGTGTGGTCATTATTGTGACTATCATTGGTAACATCTTCATTCTTGTCGCTATAGCAACGCACAAGCCACTACGGGTACCCCAGAACTACCTGCTCTCTTCCTTGGCCATATCAGACCTGATGGTAGCCGTTGTCGTCATGCCAATTAGCCTTGTTAAGACAGTGGAAATCGATTGGATATTCAGCACTGCTATATGTAATCTTTGGATATCAATGGATGTGCTTTACTGTACAGCGAGCATCCTGAATCTCTGCATCATTTCCTTAGATCGCTACTGGGCCATTACCGACCGGTGAAATACAGTAGTAAACGTACTGCCAATCGCATGCTCATCAGTATCGCTATCGTCTGGGCTATCTCCATTGTGATTTCAGTGACGGCCCTCTTTGGTTGGAACAGTGGTAGCGATCTTGAATACAGCGTGTGTGAAATCAGCCAAAACATCTACTACACAATTTTTTCAACTTTTGGAGCATTCTTCATCCCAGCAACAATTATTCTTGTCGTTTATTACAAAATTTTCATGGAAGCAAAAAAAAGAATCCGTAGAAATATCCCCAAAACGTTTGTCCCTATGGTTTTACTGAACCAACCCAGTGCCTCTGTACCAGAGAGATCAAGATACTCTGTTTCTGCACAAAACTCCCCAATCATTGCCATGTTTCCTTTCACCTTCAATCATTCAACTAATGAGCGCAACTCCAACAATCAGAATTCAATTAGACATCCCAATGGCGGCATACCAGATACAGCTTCATCTACTTCAAGGAGACCACAACTTTTCAGTAAAGAGTCCACAGAAAGCCAGAAATCATCTTCTACAGATAGCCAGGGATCTTACGACAAAGCTTCGTCTACCACCTTGATGCCAAAGCTGCTCAGCAAAGATTCCACAGAAAGCCAGAAGACTTCTACAAGAGGCAGATCAAACACTTTGAAAACAGAACCTCTCAGCAAAGATTCCACAGAAAGCCAGAAGTCTTCTACAAGAGGCAGATCAAACACCTTGAAAACAGAACCTCTCAGCAAAGATTCTACTGACAGCCAGAAACCTTCTGAAGAACATCTCTACATCAGGAGCAATCCTCTCCACAGACACGGAAGCTTTCAAGATAGGAATGGCTGTGTTAAGATGAAGCCACGTGGCTCTCAGAGAGGTAGCCCATCTTCTCACAGAAGTAGCATGTCTTCCCTGCAATCCAATAGACACCTTTCTTTCTCAATACGTGGAAGTATTACATCCATGCTGCATTCCCCAACACAAGAAAGCCCGACATCTCGTGTTTCTTTTGACAGTCTGACCTCCCTTGCTCTTGAAGAACGGATGAAAGAAAAGCGTGCTCTGGCAGCAGCTCGTGAGCACCGAGCAACAAGAACAGTATTCATTGTGACGGGTACTTTCCTCATTTGTTGGTTACCATTTTTCCTTGCAGCTTTAATTTTACCATTATGTGAGGATTGCTACCTGCCACAAATATACAAAAACATCTTCCTGTGGCTAGGTTATTTCAATAGCATGTTGGATCCTATCATATATACAGTATTCAACAAGGACTTCAAAGATGCATTCAAGAAAATGAGCTGCTTTCGGAAGCAAAACAAAGGCACCAGGGGCCAACATATGGCAATTTAAGAGACAGTCATCTATCCAAAACAAAGGCACCAGGGGCCACCATATGGCAATTTAAGAGACAGTCATCCATCCAAAACAAAGGCACCAGGAGCCACCATATGGCAACTTAACAGACAATCATCCATCCAAAACAAAGGTACCAGGGGCTACCATATGGCAACTTAACAGATAATCATCCATCCAAAACAAAGGCACCAGGGGCTACCATATGGCAATTTGACAGACAATCATCCATCCAAAACAAAGGCACCAGGGGTCACCATAGGGCAACTTAACAGACAATCATCCATCCAAAACAAAGGCACCAGGGGCTACCATATGGCAATTTGACAGACAATCATCCATCCAAAACAATGGTACCAGCCAGGGGCCTCCATATGGCAATTTGACAGACAATCATCCATCCAAAACACAGGCACCAGGGGCCACCATATGGCAATTTAACAGACAATCATCCATCCAAAACAATGGTACCAGCCAGGGGCCTCCATATGGCAATTTGACAGACAATCATCCATCCAAAACAAAGGCACCAGGGGCTACCATATGGCAATTTAACAGACAATCATCCATCCAAAACAATGGTACCAGCCAGGGGCCTCCATATGGCAATTTGACAGACAATCATCCATCCAAAACAAAGGCACCAGAGGCCACCATATGTCAAACTTAACAGACAATCATCCATCCAAAACAAAGGCACCAGGGGCCAGCATATGGCAATTTAACAGACAATCATCCATCCAAAACAATGGTACCAGCCAGGGGCCTCCATATGGCAATTTGACAGACAATCATCCATCCAAAACAAAGGCACCAGGGGCTACCATATGGCAATTTAACAGACAATCATTCATCCAAAACAAAGGCACCAGGGGCTACCATATGGCAACTTAACAGACAATCATCCATCCAAAACAAAGGCACCAGAGGCCACCATATGTCAAACTTAACAGACAATCATCCATCCAAAACAAAGGCACCAGGGGCCAGCATATGGCAATTTAACAGACAGTCATCCATCCAAAACAAAGGCACCAGGGCCACCATATGGCAACTTAACAGACAATCATCCATCCAAAACAAAGGCACCAGGGGCCACCATATAGCAACTTAACAGACAATCATCCATCCAAAACAAAGGCACCAGGGTCCAGCATATGGCAATTTAACAGACAGTCATCCATCCAAAACAAAGGCACCAGGGCCACCATATGGCAACTTAACAGACAATCATCCATCCAAAACAAAGGCACCAGGGGCCAGCATATGGCAATTTAACAGACAGTCATCCATCCAAAACAAAGGCACCAGGGCCACCATATGGCAACTTAACAGACAATCATCCATCCAAAACAAAGGCACCAGGGGCCACCATATAGCAACTTAAAAGACAATCTTTCATCCAAACCAAAGGCACCAGGGGCTACCATATGGCAATTTGACAGACAATCATCCATCCAAAACAATACCACCAGGGGCCACCATATGGCAATTTGACAGACAATCATCCATCCAAAACAAAGGCACCAGGAGCCACCATATGGCAACTTAACAGACAATCACCAATTCAAAACAAAGGCACCAGGGGCCACCATATGGCAACTTAACAAACAATCATCCATACAAAACAAAGGCACCAGGGGTCACCATATGGCAAAATAACAGACAATCATCCATCCAAAACAAAGGCACCAGGGGCCACCATATAGCAACTTAACAGACAATCATCCATCCAAAACAAAGGCACCAGGGGCTACCATATGGCAACTTAAAAGACAATCATTCATCCAAAACAAAGGCACCAGGGGCTACCATATGGCAACTTAACAGACAATCATCCATCCAAAACAATACCACCAGGGGCCACCATATGGCAACTTAACAGACAATCATCCATCCAAAACAAAGGCACCAGAGGCCATCATATGGCAACTTAACAGACAATCACCAATTCAAAACAAAGGCACCAGGGGCCACCATATGGCAACTTAACAAACAATCATCCATACAAAACAAAGGCACCAGGGGTCACCATATGGCAAAATAACAGACAATCATCCATCCAAAACAAAGGCACCAGGGCCCACCACATGTATAAACACAAACACACCTATGGCGCTGTAGCATCGCCTGAATTGAGTATTCACAACTGGAAATGCATCATTTGCTATGAACAAGTAATTTAAGCTGTAAACATCCACCCAAATAGCTGGGCTATCTCTGCTGTCTGTTGCACAGACATACACACAGAAATAACGACTACATAGTCTCTTTCTGAACGAGTTGAATAAAAACAAATAAAATAAATGTTGGCATTTATACAGCGCCTTTCACATGTATCAAAGCGCTTTACATTTATTCCGCTGTTGTTAGAACATGTCAGCTGCCATACAATGCCCAAGGCATACTCATACCTTTGAGTGGCGCTCAATGAACAATATTCCTAACAGCTCCCCATTTACCCCTGGGTAAAGAGAGGCAAGTCAAGTTAAGTGCATTGCCTAAGTGCAGAATGCGATGGCACCATTGGGGCTCATACTCACAACCCTTCGATTGCAAGGTAGAGTCTGTACCGCTGCACCACTGTGCCCCTTAAAAGCAAAACAATAACAGTAGAGATGGCTTTTGTTGGACAGTTTTTTTATAAGTTTTACAACCAATTCAGATTTAGCTGGCTTATCATTGTCTTGGCTCCTCCCTGCATAAAGGAGTATCCTAAAATCACATCAAAGAGGTTGGTACCAAAATGAGCCACTGGTCATTATAAATGTTCATTTGCACAAATATTGTTAAAAGAGTTCAACTTGCACATCATGTTGAGTTCATGTGAAATATGTATAACTTATTAATTGGTCAATGTATAGATGCAAAAACACATGTGCTAATTGATATTATAATGCCATTGCATCAATTAGCCCCTATCAAATTCAGAAATAACCTTGTCACTAATTAATTTGATAACCAGGCAGGTTTGGTTCACCCCGAAGAACTGCTCTGGCGGGACTTCCTCTTTAAGTTCAGAACAGTTCAAATTGTGAAAAATTAACCCCTCAAAAATAACCTGTTAAAACAGCAAATAAAAGTGAGCGAGACAAGACTGCCGAAACCTGGTGGTTTTCAACAGATCATTATCATATTGTAGATAAAATATTCATTTTTGTATCCAGTGATTATTAACTTTTTGTAAAACAACAACATGCTGTCAGAAAAGGTATATTTGTCAATTGTGTTGCATATGATTCAAAATAAATGTTTTAAGAAAGAATCAAGTTAAGTTTGTGCTAATTTTGTATGTGTTAATACTAAGGATGGAAATAATGCAACTGAATTGTAAAGCTGATTAGGTTGGTCCTAATGCTATTAGGGGACGCACCTTTAGACTTCAAGGGTGGAGGTAGGAAGTTTTTGAAAAAAAAAATCACCCACTACACTACATGAGCCAAAAAAACTTTCCCCACCAACACTAAAAAAACCCTTTACCCACAGTGTATAAATGCATGACAATTTTTTTTAAATTGCCCCGACCCCAACTTCCTACCTCACATTAAAGTCTAATGGTGCATCCCTTAAACAACATCGGCTAATGACGCACAAGTTTCCTAGTAACCGAAATAAATAAGTAGTGTAGAAAGTAAATGTTTAATCAGACTTTCCATTAGACCTAGATTTCACAACTTTATTTGTCAGCAATAATGAAACCGAGATATAGGCAAAAAAAAAAAAAAAAAAAGAAGTGAGAAGAAAAAAAATGATAAAAAAACATAAGAAAATTGACATATAAAAGGTTCATAACTTTGCAACCAAATATTCAAGAGAACTTGGGATTCAACATCAGTTAGTCTAGGTACTGAGCAGGTTAGTATTGGTAGTAACTCAATTTTCAAAATGTCTGACTTTGGCCTGAGTGGATCAGGTCACATATCGGTCTTTTTAGGGTGTGTGTGTCCAGCTATTACCTATCTGAAGCTGTCACCAGCCAGCAGGGAAAATGAATTGTGCAGCCCTGATGCAGATAGACCTCTACAAATATAAAGCTTGAAAAAAGCCTAAGAAAATTAGAAGAGTTTCTTGACCTAGCTTTACTAATCGTTTCATATACTTTGGTGTAGTTAATTCATTCGGAAGTTCAAAACATTATTTTACACTACAATTTGCAACTTACTGATTAAGTCAGAAGTTTTTGGACGCAACATTGCACATTTTAGTTCCAGTATAAGATTTAATTTACAAAATAATGTTTCATATAATGCATCACAAGAATAAACATAAACAAAGAGCAAAAATATGTGTATAAGACCGAAGGGGGTAAATGCACCACAATTTATATAGTGCACAATGCCTCACTTTGATCCAAAGCCTCAGCACACTTTACAGGTTGTTGCTGACCTTTCGAGAAATTTCACTCGCATCCTCAGATGGACGGACAAAATGAATGACCGACGGACAACCAGGAAACAACTCATCCAAATATATCAAAATTGGCCTAGAAATGGGGGTCATTGATATACCAAATGGCCAAAAATGCCACCCATGTTTGCGGCACATCCCTGTATGGTCATTTGTATTACGTTCCTGGGATAAGACCACTGAGAAATGGTTACTTTAAGTACAGAGCCAATGTGATTCAGACTTGCTACAGATCAAATGATATCTTGTAAAGGCCTGCTGGGTCATTTTACCATCGTGGGAAATAAATGTAGAACAAACAACAGCAAGTATTGAATCCATATCACAACAACAAAAACAATGAAACTGATTTACCTTAACCTCATGAGAATCTATCTTAATGTCATTAGGAAAAATCACACACGCCCATATAACAATGAAACTGAATGAATATATATATTCATGTCATTAGGAATAATTATACAAAAATATCACAAAAACAATGAAACTGATTTACCTTACCCTCATGAGAATCTATATTCATGTCATTAGGAATAATTACACAAAATGGTGGATGCGGTAGGCTACCCTAGCAGATGTTTACAACGGATAATTAGTCAATGTACTGGTACGAGATGTTACCATCAAACACTTGTAGCCATATGTTATGGGCAATTATATATCACAGGTCACACAAACCTTTTGTGCTATTTTTATTTATTTCATGCTTTAGAGCTGTCATTAGAACTTTCAGATCTAAAAGTTTATTTGAAATCTGTTTATTTCAAAGCCATACTGCATGATTTTTTATTTTAAAAGATTTTTTTAAACCTGATATTTTTGGCATTCCAACTTGAACTGAAATTGGAATCGGGCAAATTTGTTGTGTTTGTTGGATAACAAACAGAGCACTTTTGAATTTGTAATTACGATATTAAATTCCCCAACCTTCACAATTAAAAGGCCCATTCAGAGATTTGCTCACCCGACGATTATGAAAATCATAAAATTCAGATTTTGATACCTTTGTCATTGTCATAGATATGCTAACATAGCCTGCTAGTAGTTGTAGCTACCGGTAACCCGTGTGGCTACCGGTCAGTGATCATGTGCTTGGCATGCAGGGGGTCTAAAGTTCACTCTCTTTTTTTTAATTCAATTCGATATGACTTTTCGAAATAAAGTTGCATTGTTCCAAATGAGGTATCAAAATATGCAGAATAAAATTAGCCATCTAATGATTACTTTACGTGGTACTTTAGGTCAAGTATCTTCCAAGAAAATGCTTTTCTTTTAAGTGTTCAGATACTTATTATGCGCAAGCATACCATTGGCTATTCATTTAAAATCCACACTACCCCTGTGGAAGATTTTGAAATATCTTCCACAAGGGAGTATAATTTCAAATGAAATGAACACATTAGGCAGTTCCATTTGAATTTCATACACCCTCTGAGAAAGATTCAACCTGAATCTTCCTCTGAGGGAGAGTGAGTTTCAAATGGAGCTACTAATGTGTTCATTCCATTTGAAATTCATACTCCCCTTGTGGATGATATTTCCAAAATCTTCCACAGGGGTAGTGTGGATTTTAAATGGAATAGCCCATTATAACATGGAAGCACTACTCACAGTTTCGAGACCATGTCCGGTTCCACTGCCACTTCTGCGTGACTATCGCTTGTAGCTCCGAATCGTATTCCACCGGTTATAACCTCAGGTTCTCGAGGTCTGTAACAGCGTTCTAGAAGAGATTGGTTGGTAGTTGCGGTGAAGATGTTTGCTGGAGCTGCCATGTCGAGAAGGCCAAAGAAAAAAAAGCTTATGTTTCTCCACTCATTTTAGGCATAACATTTTTTGTTTGTTTGCTGCAACCTGATGTGACCTGTCAGTTTAGATTTGTTGCCCGCAATTTTACCCAAATTGAAAGTTCCTTTCGCAAATTGTTTTTTCACTGCAAAATCTACACCACAATTTTGTGTATTTTGTTTTACAGAAACTTTGCACTAAATTTTGTAATGCTTTAACACCCTGAGCACTACCTGCCGATCTAACATAAACTCTGATTGGTCAATTACATGATATCTTCATTTAATCACCAATCAGAATGGAGCTTTGCAAATAATTCACCCCAATTTTTTTGGGTGGTGAAATTATTCTAACAATGTTGCTGATTGGTCCAATTGATAATGCAAACTTCTTTTTGGCCAATCGGCAGGTAGTTCTCATGGGGTTAATTATTGACACAAGGAAAAAAGTTGACAAGCCATCACTAATATTTCCAGGCTATTACAGCAAACACACAATATATTTGTCATGCCTGTTAGGGTGCGATGGTGACACCCCATAATAAACCCTTATGGAGAAATGAATTAGATTATGGACTGTTAATTACCCTTCCTCGTATTAACTCGCGGGTGTCGACTGCAGAAGACAAGTTGGTTTTTTTTAATTCAAGAAATTTCAGAATTGTAAATGTCCATGACCACATTTGGAATCAGCATGAAAAATGCATTATAATGAGTACAAACAAACCAAGTATTCATTCAGTGGTTCTTGAGATAGCCCTTGATATTTTGAGAAATATCTTTTTATGTTGAAGCCTTTGACTAGCACTTGGAACATTAAAGTCTTTCACATCCAAATGAATTACATGTGGTACTTTTCAAATCAAAGAATTTAGATAGGAGAAGCCCCACTCTGTGTAATATTATGGAAAATCTGCAAATATGCTCAATCTTGGCTAAACAATTTGGGACAATTTTGATCAAAATCTTTTGAAAATTGTTTCAGAGAGAAAATTCTGCTATAAGGTATGTCATGATGTTATCTTTTGAGTTTTTGGTAAAGGCTAGGGTTAAGTTTTGGGTTACGAGTTGGATTGTTTTTGATGAGTCAGATGATAGAGTTTATAATATTATTATTAGGGTTACTCATGACATACCTTACAGCAGGATTTCTGTTAAGTTTCTATTAACAAAACATCTTAAGATGCCAGGAAGATGGGCACTTGCTAAACAATGGGGACAAGGATGTGCTGCCACATTGACTGCCATTTTTCATCTCCCTCTTACTGACTGACCCCCTTGTTTGTTTTATTCAATAAACTGTCACCAAAAGACTCCCTTTTTCAAGAATTGTTGACAATTTTCTGATAATCTCTCATCCAATGACCCCAATTTTCTCTGTAAAATTGACAAAATCACAATTACAAAATTAGCATTTTGATCACTTTTTGAAACATTTTGTATGAAAAAGTGGTCAACTTCAATAATATGACACACATTTTCCACAGTCTAACAGAAATACCCTCCCCCCTTTGGTAACATTTCTCCAAACAGAAAAAAAACCACATTTTTGTGTGTCAAGTCCGTCGCTGAACTTGTGTCTGCACATGCCTGTCACTTTCAAAGTAGATTATTCCCTGGGCTCAAATGCTTAATACTCTGATTTTAAGTCTTCACATTAGGTGTTTCTAATGACTTTTAATGCTATGCGTGGTAGCCATGCCTCAACATAAAAAGTCCAAGTTTTGAGATATTTCGTCAAAATATTAAGAGCTATCTTAAGAACCACTGAACCAATACTAGGCTTTTTTGTACTCATTTTAATGCATTTTTCATGCTGATTCCAAATACGGTCATGAAAATTTACAATTCTGAAATTTGTTGAATTTTGAATTGTTTTATCTTGTCATCTGCAGTCGACACCAGTATGGAGAAAGTTAAGGTTCATTAATTCAAATTTCAATAGGTGAAATAAGTAGAGAGAACAAACAGAATAAATGACTTCTTATTGGAATTTTCCCATTCTCTTTTCAAATTGGAATACAATTTTCAATCCTCTGTTCAAATAATTGCGGCAAAGTTTAATGCCTTAAAAAATATTTCCGAATTATCAGCATTTCTTAAATCTGAAAAGATACAGATCCTTTCCCAAACATATTTAAAAAATCTCTGCAGCTTTTGCTGGGCTAATCCATTTCTCCATAGGGTTTTTTTTCTGGTTCAAACTGCAAACACATAAATGGTGCAATGTGACTGACTGAAACATGTGACAAATTGAAAATTTGAAATAAGAAACAAAAAGTTTTATGACAAGTGTGTTACATGATACAATTAACATTGTCAAAGAAAAGAAAAGTATATCGAACTGACATCCAGAATACATCAAATAATAGTTTGATATTCGGGTTAAATTGTGCTTTCAAATGTAATGCAACATGAATAATTTTACAGTTTCCACTGCAAAAGCTCAAAATTAGCTATTCCATTGAAAATCCACACTCCCCGTGTGGAAGATTTTGGAAATATCCTCCACAGGGGGAGTATGAATTTCAAATGGAATGAACACATTAGGCAGCTCCATTTGAATTGCATACACCCTCTTAGAAAGATTCAACTTGAATCTTCCACAGAGGGAGGGTGAGTGTCAAATGGAGCTGCCTAATATGTTCATTCCATTTGAAATTCATACTCCCCCTGTGGAAGACATTTCCAAATTCTTCCAAAGGGAGAGTGTTGATTTTAAATAGAATAGCCCAATGAAATATTTTGTAGGATGAAAATGCTTTTGGAATGAAATTTGCTTCGAAAATGCATCGATCAAATACATCAATGAAATGTCCTTTAATATGTATGGCATGATTTCACCAAACATTTACTAAAAAGTTTAAATGATTTTATAGATGATTTTTACTTTCTGAATTAATAAATGTAGTAGATGAAGATAAAATAATGACATGAATTATTATTATGTGACATGTGTAGTATAATTACTGCATGTTAACAAATTCCAATGTTTCATTCACTTCATCTCTGACAAGTTTTCCAAAAAAAAACCAATACAAATATGTCCTGTTGTTAACAATAAATTTTGGTTGCTTTTCAAAATAAGGTAATCATATACCACATGTATGTTTTCTTTTGCCTACCATGAAATAATCAACTTAATCAAGTTAAACAAATAATGTATAATATCTTGATGCCTAAAAGTTAAAACATATTTTCTCCACATGTCCTTTTATGTATTAATTAAATTAAATCATGTGTTATTTTTAGTAATTTAGCTATTAAAATCTGTCAATATCAGGTTTACAATGCTTGAACAATTAAAAATAAAAATATTTCAAATTTTGAACTTTGCAAGTGCAACAGAAAGAAACAGCAGAAGACTGGCAGAAAAGCATCATGTTAGTTATTCCAACAAAAAGGGCTCTTCCATTTAAAATCCACTCTACCCCTGTGGAAGATTTTGGAAATATCTTCCACAGGGGGAGTATGAATTTCAAATGGAATGATCACATTAGCAGGTCCATTTTGAAACAACGGGAAGATTCAGGTTGAATCTTTCTCACGTGTATGAAATTCAAATGGAGTTGCCTAATGTGCTAATTACATTTGAAATTCATACTCCCACTGTGCAAGATATTTACAAAATCTTCCACAGGGGTAGTATGCATTTTAAATGGAACAGCCCAATACATTTAGCAGAAAATAGAATATTTGGTTAGCATAAATAGCTCCATCACCAATAGAAACAAAAAATAAAATTATAGATTGCAAGCCCGCTCCCGTTATGACATTTTTTTTGGTTAGTACTTTTGTTTATGTTGCTTTGCATTTGATTCCTAACAGAAAGTAATCCATGCACCAATGCAGTCATTTCATCAAAGTGCACCAAATTAATAACCATGCAGTTGAATCATTGGAGAAACATTCGCCATCAATTCCAGACCTCTGCAACTATGGCAACAAGTTCCTTAACATGCAGGTCAAAGGTCAACTGATTTTTGGAAATCATTTAATTTTTGTATAAAATGAATTGTGAATTGCTAATTATAATAAAATGGTAAATTTGGTTTATACTTTTATTAACTTGTATGTATCGTATAAATTTTTAATTTTCAGTTTTACTTGGATAATGACCTTTGACCTTGCATCTAAAGGAATATGCAATTGTCTATTTCAACAAAATCTTACAAAATAATTCTAATCTATTCTCAACTGTCAGCTATCTAATGTATCTAATATCAACCTATCTAATGCTATTTACTAATCAATTTCAATAAAAAATCAAAGGAAACTTGGTCAAATCATTTTTTTTTCTTATAAACTAAAACCTAATTGAACTGTAGTTTAAATTTAGAATTCAAGATCATTTTGTTAATTGAATAGAAAATTTCTTTTAATAAGAAAAAGAACAGGAGTTCAAAGGTTGAAGATGTTAAATCTCTAAGAAATTGACAAGTGACAGGATTAAGAATTTTAATTTCATATTTGTTTCACCAATTATTCGGAACCATCTTTTGTTGCATGCAACATTTTAACATAAAAACATAACGATCATTTTATGCACCTGAAGCTATAATAAGGGTTCATCATGCAAATGAGCTGCAGTGAAATGGCTGAGCTGTGCACATGCAACATGCCAGTGATTGGTGCTATTAATTTTACTACTTGCATCACTTCTCTCTCTTCTCCACTAATTGGGCTATTCCATTTAAAATCCACACTACCCCTGTGGAAGATTTATCTAAAGTCTTTCACAGAGGGAGTATGAGTTTTGAATACAATAGACAATTGGGTAACTTTCATTTGAAATACTCACTCCAGTTGTGGAAGATATAGGTAAAGCCATAATACAAAGGGAGTATGAGTTTCAAAATGATTAACCTTGACAAATTACATTCGAAAAACATATTCCCTCTGCGGAAGGTATTTCCAAAATCTTCCACTGGGGTAGTGTGGATTTCAACTGGAATAGCCGATTAGCAGTGCATGCAATTAATTGGTTGAAGGTTGGCAAAGTACTTTTCTGAGCATATGGTGTACATCTGACATGCAAATTATCTACATATGGCTAGGTCTTGACCAAATAATTAACAAATAACAACTACTACTACTCCATATTCAAGAAAAATACAAAACTAATTTTTTGGGATTCAGAAAATATTTACCCTGTTTAGTCAAATGAAACATAGCTAAATCTTCATATTTTAATTAGTTCTAACTGGCAATAAATGTCAAATTTTGGTATTTGGCCAAATTTTGGAAATACATGCAAGGGCCAAATCATGCGTTTTTCGGGTGTTTTTGGTATCTTGTGACATTCAAGTCCAGAGACTTGTACTAAAACTGTTTTCAGGATATGCATTCTTATTTTTGGAAAACACATTTTCTAATATCTTTTATAACAATAATCAAAATTAATGTAAAAAATTAATTCATGTGCAAACTAATATAGCTTATTCTCTCAATTTTGAATGCTTAGACTTGTGCCAATTCTTTGAATTTTTTGACTGCAATTGTAAGAAATCATGCAAAAATTTTTGGTCCATTTTCCCTTTTTAAAAGCTTAACATTTTTCACTTTTATTGCCAATTGGAACTAAGGGATTAGGATTTGGCTATGTTTGATTGGGGCAAAACAAGGTAGTGGTTTTTTTTTAATTCCAAAAAATAAGTTTCTGTATTTTTTTGGAATAGGGAGTAATTAACATTCATGCAATGGTCACTTGCACTGAACTGACAAAGATTGTGCGTTTTTATATTCAACCAACCTAAAGGTCCCAAGTCGTCACTTTCTGGTGTTGAGATCACTGCGGACGGCGGTGCCAGGTGTGCATTTTGGATTATTTTAATTCAAGGTAGATCACACAAGCAGGTAAAAAAGATGAAAGCCACCAAAGTGAGAGCAACAAGGGTTGCGAGAACAGCAACGAGGGAGGAAAAAGTAAGCAAGGGAAAAGGTAAAGATCAATATTTAGTTAGACAAGAAGCTTATACTAGGTACAACTGGGCTCTTCCACTTAAACTCCACAATCCCCTGTGGAAGAATTTGGAAAATATCTTCCACAGGGGGAGTATGAATTTCAAATGGAATGAACACATTAGGTAGCTCTATTTGAATTTCACACACCTTCTGGAAAGATTCAATCTGAATCTTCCACTGAAGAAGGGCGAGTTTCAAATAGAGCTGCTAATGTGTTCATTCAATTTGAAACTCATACTCCCCCTGTTGAAGATATTTCCAAAATATTCCACAGAGGGAATGCAGATTTTAAAGGGAATACCCCATTGGTGTATCTCTAATTGTGAGTATATATATTGCATTGACATTAGAATAAAGCTTTAGTTTCATAGTTTGGAAATACATTGTGGGATATTGTGGTGGGAATAATTGTAGCTGTGGGGGAGGGAGGAAGGAATGTGGGTGCAATAGTCCTACAAGCATCTCACATTAGCTTGCAATGATGCTGAACATAATCCATGGCAAGCATTGGGCTGTTCCATTTAAAATCCACACTCCACCTGTGGATAAGTTTGGAAATATCTTCCACAGGGGGAGTATGAATTTCAAATGGAATGAACACATTAGTAGCTCCATTTGAAACACACCCTCCCTCAGTGAAAGATTCAGGTTGAATCTTTCACAGAGGGTGTATGAAATTCAAAAGGAGCTGCCTAACGTGTTCATTCCATTTGAAATTTATACTCCCCCTGTGGAAGATATTTCCAAAATCTTCCACAGGGGGAGTGTGGATTTTAAATGGAACAGCCCAGTGTGTAGGTGTTCATCATGTTTGATGAGTGTATTTCTAGAAACAATTTAATATTCTGAACACAAAATGACTTGATGTGGACATTGTATGCTATGATTCTAAATCTGACCTTTCCTAAACATGTTTCAATCCAACAACCTACAATGATATGATTTTTGGTTCTAAACATTTGACATAAAATTGTAACATATGGTTTCTGATGTTTTTTCTCTCTAGCAAACTGTCACAAACTGGCGGGCTTATTGTGAGGACCACAAAACAATGTTTAGACATATATATATTCAAAAAATAAATTGAAGTACTACATGTATAAATACACACATAAAAATTGCTTTTTCCTTTTTTCTGATTTTACAATATTTTGAAAAATAATGTTTCTAGAGTTGCTATAGCCTAGTCACAAAAGATTTTATTAAATAATATTGATTGAAAATGAAAACTAGCATCATCTTTAGATTCAAAATTTAAAATAATGTATGATACTATCTCATTTTTGATCCCTATCCAAATACTGTTACTGTGTTTTTTACTTAAATTATAAAGACAAGAAGTAATACGCACATACACAAATTGAAAAGAGACAACAAGTACTGTCGTCTGCTTAATATTCTGTTATACCTCAAAAAGCTGCTTTGTGCGATTTTTTTTATTATTGTCATCTAATTGTGATGAGATACAACATTAACAAATAAAAATCACACAAGACAGCCTTTTGAGATGCAACAGTATGTGATGCAGACGACGATATATGATGATGCTGCTGCATTGAAACAGGACAAAACACTCTCATATATCACAATAAACATGTCAACCACACACATCAACAGACATACAAACATATTAAACCGTGTGACAAACCTAGTGGTCCCAAATCTGTAGTTGTTGGCAGCTCAGTAGTAGGAGGTGGCACCACTAGTGGTCCACATCGTCCAAGATCTGCTTTCTCAAAATTTTCTGATTCGGCAAAATCTACAACACTATACGCAACATGCAAGTGGAGATAAAAAAATTACGATTGTTATGGCATACGTTGTGAAAAGAATACAATTTTAGTTGCAGTTTTATCCTTTATTTTGCCAAGGTTTAACCACTCTCTGGCAATCACATAAACACAGATTAAATTATAATTCAACAACTCTTCCTATACCTTTGCTCAGGAGCCAACCGTTGTTGATGAATCCAGTTTTACAGTAGCGTACATGTTAACGCACGCGCATATATGAGTTATGTGTGAGCGTGTAAAATATATCATGCCTGGGAGGGGGGAGGGGAGGGGGAGGTTACAAATAGTAAAATTTGCCCAAAAATGTCAACATTTTAGATCAAATATACCCCAAATTCTGTGAAATTTGTCCGAAATATAGGCTCCAACGATCAAGTCCCTGGCATTATTGACAATTTGTTATTCAGATAAATAATTCTTATAATCTTGCTGGTACATTTCTATGAAATTAATCCTGCTGGTACATTTCTATGAAATAACCTGTTTTAACCCTAACAGCTCAAGATCTTACAGCACAAATACACTGGGCATGCATGCAACCCACGTGATGCACCAACGCAATCAACCTGAGTCATAGTAGTCTCGGTCCCAGCCGATTTGTGCTCCTTCGTCACTAAACAAACCGTCTGGCGACAACCCCATAGTGCGTCTTTTCTGGTTGGCTGAACATCAACTCCCGAAATACTGGCGTTAAATTTTGCTGTCAATCAACGCTGGGCTTCAGCGCATGCAGCAGTTGATGGACAGCTATGCGGTTACATAAATCCACACAATGTATGTCAGTACGCGCTGCAAGTCGCATATACATGAAAGGCGATATCAGTTGATCGGCGCCTCAGTGGCTGCTAAAGCTAGCGTACATTTTTCGTTTGCGGTATCTACAAATAGTGAAGGACCCACGATGTTTAGTGTCACTTACACAAGTCACGTCCGGCCGCGTCCTATAGCCAATTGAAAACAGTTTTATTTGGAAATTCATTAACCTATCAGCGATTGTCATTTTGGGGTTGTCGCCAGACGGTTTGTTTAGTGACGGAGGCCCCGAGACAATCATAGATACACAGTTTTGCTGGCCGGGCCAGTGAAACACCTGTTGCTACCGGTCACCAATCGAGTGCTTGGTAAGCGAGAGGTCTCGGGCTCGAATCCTGAAGGAAACAAACAACTTCTTTGTTCATCTTCCTTCTTTATTCCTAACTTCTTTCATTTCCATTTACGGAAAAGCACAGTGGGTGTTAGGGTTAAAGGTATGTTTACAATGTTAGATTTACACACAAAAAAGAGAACATATGTGACACGATCAAAGGAAATGAGTCGGATGTCGCTAATATTGATTTTGAGATATTGGCAAAGAAAGTGTTAAAATTCTTTTGTTTTATATTGTTTTCAGTGATTGATAAATTGACATTACTTCACAATTTCTGAAAGCTCTAAACGTCCTCTTCAGAAACTTATGTAAAACTCATTTTCGACCAGGGTCGACATGTGACTCATTCCCCTTGATCATGTCACATATATTGATATGAAACTTACACGCCCTCTACGCCAATAATGAGGTTTTCAATACATCCACTGAATGCAGGTAGTTGAGCTATCTTATCACTAATGATTATATCTGGTCCCACATTCCCTATGTACAATGGGGAATTCACCGCAACGTGTGTCTTGCTCCCTTGTGGTAGTTTACCTCCCCTCTGTATGGTGTCATCTACTGTGATGCGGATACTATACATTAAAGAAATGAAAAGAAATGAAACATGCATTTTGTAATTAGTTTACTGTAGCATACTTAACCCCATAAGAACTACCTGCGATTGGCCAAAAAGAAGTTTTCATAATCGACTGGACCAATCAGCAACATTGTTAGAATGATTTCACCACACACAAAAAATGGGGTGAATTATTTGGAAAGCTCCATTCTGATTGGTGATTAAAGTGAAGATATCACATAATTGACCAATCAGAGGCAATGTCAGATCGGCAGGTAGTGCTCAGGGGGTTAAAATGTTATGGATGACTCCACATGCTGTCATTTCCTGATCATTATTATGGTGTGTACCTTTATCAGTCAGTTATAAAGACGGTACGACAATTATAGTCGGACCATGAACATCTGACCGGGTTTTAAGGATTCCCAATAAAATGGTAATAAAAATGTTTAAAATTCCTCATAATTTTACACATTTCAGAGAATCAACGTTTCTTCAAATATACCTCCATTTTTACTGCCGTATAGTGCATGCTCAATCATGACTTCTGGCAGTGATATTGGGCGATATATTCGTTTCAGTAAAATAGACTTTACACCTACAACAGATTGTGACCAGGATTAGTTCCAGAGGTTCCATTTGCATAATCTGGGAGAAGTATATTAGTGAAGAAGGGCCCAACTCCAGCTCGTATTAAGACCTGTACCGTTGCCATGGAAACATCATATATAATTTCGAATGTATGTAATAATTTATGGCCATGTATTAAAGGTTCCCTGAAGATGAAAACATTCTCTCTATAAAACTTTTCCAAATTTTAAGTTTTTTCTAAATATCTCAAAAACAGTTTTGATGGAGTTGGGCCCTTCTTCCACTCAGGTATTCAATTATGTCCACTGTATGTGTACCATGTAACCACTACTTACAATAGATCATCCTTGGTAAGCTGGACCACATGAGAGTGTCCATCATTAAACAGACCATCACCCTTGCGTGTAACCAAGGTCAATTCTCCTTGACCAGCGTTGATCTGGGCTTGGACACGGCCTCTGTTTAGGGAGATTGAATACGACACCTGCAACGAAAACAACATGTCAATTTGAACCACTTTATGTGACACTTTCCCAATTATGGAGAAGTCATCTCTTTTGCTATCAGGTTTAGTTGAATGCCTGCATTACACAGTAAAATGGGATGTTTTGTGACCTAATTTGACTTTATGACATCGTCATGAAAAAGCGGAATATGTTATTTCTTCCGTTCACTCTCTGTTCCATTCCTTGTTATAGTCTCTTCATCATGTTTAAGTTTGATTAGTGTGCAATACTAAATCTAGTCATTATGAAAGACAAACCAATGGATTTCTGAGTAGAAAGTAACAAACTTTGGCATTTTTACACACAAATATGTCCGTCATTAAAGCCCATACAAGTTTGGAATGATTATAACTTCAAAACGAAAAAAGCTATAAGGTTCGTTCAAGTTGTATTCTCTGTGTTATATTATCAGCTGTTTTAATTCTGAAAAATAGTGTGATTAGTTACAAAATGTAGCCGATATGAAAGAGAAACAATGCTCACCCTAAAACAGTGCCCAGGACAGTGTAGGGAATAATCAATAAGTTACAATACATTAACAATAGGATTTATTGATCTGGAACGATATGTGCACAACACATATAGCTACATAGATATAGTGTGTACATTATCAGTCCAAGAGAACGCCAAATATGGATCAGGAGTATTACATAATAACCCTGCTATGACAATAGCTGAACTAGGTTAATTGTATAATCTCCTTATGTGGTTAGCATGGCTGGGCCAGGAAATCCACAAGGTCAGCCAATGTATGTACATGTATTCGGTACATGTGTCATATCTTTTACAATGGGTGATAAATTTCTGGTTTGTTTTATTTCAAAACGCAACAGTCGATATTCTAAAGCTTGGTCCAAATCCAAGAGAAGAACCAACTCTAGTAATTTATGTGGTTTCAAATTATATCAGACGTTGCCTTTTTGATAGAAATGGTGTTTGTTGATGTGCACAGTTTCCCATTAGATCATAACATGCTGTTGTACATCCAAGGTCAAAGGTCTTTTAATCCATATTTGGCGTTGTTCTGGGACTGATTATAACAAATTCATTTTATGAGACTATCTGGCCTAAACTTTTCCATATGGACATTGTGCTATTCCATTTAAAATACACACTCCCTCTGTGGAAGAATTTGGAAATATCTTCCACAGGGGGAGTATGAATTTCAAATGGAATGAACACATTTGGCAGCTCCATTTGAAACTCACCCCCCTTAGTGGAAGATTCAGGTTGAATCTTTCTTAGAGGGTGTATGAATTCAAATGGAACTGCCTAATGTGTTCATTCCATTTGAAATTCATACTCCCCCTGTGGAAGATATTTCCAAAATCTTCCACAGGGGAGTGTGGATTTCAACTGGAATAGCCCATTTCAAGGTAATCTTTAGTAAATAGGGTCACTTTACAAATCTTCTCTACAATCTTAACCATTCAAGTGAAGATATCATGTAATTGACCAATCAGAGGCAATGTTAGATTGGCACAGGGATGCAAATTGTGCGGGAGCGGGGAGCACCGCTCCTAGGAAATGACAGTCAAAATTGAGGAAATAATGCCTTGGGAAGAAAAAGGAAAGAGAAAAAAAGAGGGAGGGAGAAGAAAATAAAAGAGGAGAGGAAGAGGGGAAAAGAGGAAAGAAAAAGAAGAGGAGTGCGGTAGAAGATTATGTAGAGGGAAACAGATCTCAGCAAAAGATAACAAGTTAATAGGGGAGGGCTATGAGGCAGTAAAGCTACTGAATGGGAGAGAGGAAATCTCAAGACACTGGTTGTGCAAAATTGGGAGGAATTCATGTGATTGTTCAAGAAATAAGAGCAAAAATGAGAAAGGTGTTGGTGTTAGAATATGGAAATGGGTTATAATGCATATAAGGAAATTTACAATTCATCACCAGAGGAGGTATTCAATGTAATATAACAGGAAAAAAAGAAGTTTGATGAGGGCAGGTGGAAACAATAGGTGATAGGGCACCTAAATGAGTTAATTTATAGAGAGGCAGCAATCATATCTGAGGAAATTTATAGATAGTCAGCAATAAGGATTTTATGGGAACAAATACTAATGCCAATAGTGAGGAGAGGACGACCTGGAAAATATTGAGGAAATTTAAAAAGAAGAACCATAAAGCACTGAACAAATTGTGCTCCGTCTAACAAAAAATGAAAGAGGAAATGGGGGGCCGGGCACAGGAAAAGAAAAGGGGAAAGGAGCCTGTGTCCCACCAAATACCAAATTTTTGCGCGCACATCACATTTTTATGATAAAGCCTTTTTTGGAAGCTCGAAGACTTAACATAATGTAGCTCTAAAAATACACACTATGTTAGCATTCTCATCTTTTGAAGTGCAGAATAAACCCATTTTTTGTCTGGTATGATTGAGGAAATCTTGAGCCTAAAAACCTTGCTCCTGAGGAAGAAATCACAATTTGCACCCCTGGATTGGCAGGTAGTGCTCAGGGGGTTAATGTAATCTTACAGAAGGTTTCTAATTTTAAAAATACACCAAATATTATTACGCTAAATAATGTATTTTGTCATATAATAATCATTTCACTTAGGGATTCAATCATGTTTCACCGTTGTTCATCACCGATTAACAACGATGCGTCTGCGTCGTCTGAGTGGTTTACTTCGGCGAGGGCAGCTTTAGCTGCCCGGTAAGTAAACCACGCAGACGCTGCTGACGCGAAGTTGTTAATCGGTGATGAACAACGTGAAACATGATTGAATCCTTTCAACAACGAAAAGAAGCTAAAGATCCTATAATTCACGATTATTTTACGAGGAATGTCAGTTAATCATTGCCACTCAGCCTTACAAAAACTTCGATGATTTCTTTGTTGATACCAGCAATAAAACTACAGAATAAAACGGCAATGTTTAGCCACTAACAGAAAAATACTGAATTCAACTTGTAAGCTGGCATACGCACAAAGGTTCTAGGCATAACGAATTTTCTGCGCAGAACGCTGTAGTCTCGCTGGCGTTCGGCAGTATCTGATACAGTAAAAGTGTGGGTTCATCACGGATTAACAACGGTTGGCTCCTGTACAAAGGTATAGGAAGAGTTGTTGAAAATCTCTTATTACACCAGTCAGTCTATAATACCAAATTTATTAATTCATTATTAATTCGTTTTAAACAATTCCTTGATGTTAGCACTGGTAGTAGCCATTACTACCAGAAGACAGGAAGTCTACAAAGGTGACCTCAATGCTGTGGGTGGTCTTCCTGTCCTTTTCAATGGGACATCAGTAACCTTGGTCAATTTTTTAGTTTGTGAGAGCATAACAAGAATTTCCGTCAATGGATTTTTATTTCAAGTTTTTCATAACATATTAAAAAGGCAGAGACCCCTGATGTATAATAAATTAGCTAGGTAAGTTTTGAGTAACCTTGATGAAAATTATCAAAAAAGTGCCTATTCTTTTGTGTGTGTATGGTCCATCACCTGTCACTTGGTAGTCTTGTAACATTTCTAATGGCGCTGCCCATGGCCACTTGATGAATTGTTAATTCGAATTAATCAATTCGATATTATAGACTGAATAATGTGTTTGCTGACTATGATACCTGCTAGTCTAGTAATATTAATCATTTTAGCAATCTCTTATTACACCAGCGCAATGTACATTTAGTTTTTGAAGCAAACCTAACATTGTAAGAGTCTAGTCATTGTGGGAGTATCCCATCATGCATTGCAGTGCATCTGCTTAACTTGCTCCATAGCAAATGTATAGGCCTACACATCCGCTAAGATATTGAGAGCAATGGATGGTTTCACAATACTTGAAGGATCTTTTTTTTTTTCAAATACAAATCTAAGCACCCATGATTCAAGCGAGTAATTGAAAGTTGAAGTGAGGGATATTTGCTATGGCATGTGCAATTGTGGTACTGCAAAGCATAATGGGATACTTTCTTCAGCTGCTGTGAGGAAAAGTATTGAAAATCAGTTGGCTGTGACTTACATCAGTGAGATCCGGATCCACATCTTTCTTGCGTCGTCCGGCGTTGACCATTTGACCTGCCGATAACATCACAGCATCCTCTTGTTTACTCGCGAATGTAAATGACAACTCGGTCTTCGGTGGCAAGGCAAAGTTATGTAGGGCAACGTAGCCCTCACTGTCACCATAGAAGCCAACATTGCGAATGGCCTGCAGAAGGACAGGAATAACAACAATAGTAATAAGATTTTGTATTTTCAATAACCTGCATTTGCGTCTGCGTCAAAATCGGTGATATAGTGACAAAGATGTGCAGTATTAATTTATTTGTTGCCATTTCAAGATATACTTACTTGTGTTGGACATCCTTCAGACACACCTATAGAGTAACCTGGTTCAATCAGTTTCAGAGTAGATCTGAAGAATTTAATTAGACTGAGGCAGCCGATGTAACCTTTGGTTGAAATGCCTAGTTCCGGCCTGAAATAAAACAAGAAATGGGTGACATGATGGGTTTGAAGGAGAGCAATTATAAAGGGTCAGGGATCGCAATTTGTAAACCTACTTAGTCCATATTCTAACTAATGCTACTTAAGTTTGTTTGGTTTATATAAGGTGGAAAAATAAGACTCATAACACCGTGTATTGATATAGAATGTCATGCAGGCAGTTGGGCGCAATGCCAATTATGACTAAGGTTTCAACTCTTTATGGTCAAACTTGCATTTGCATAATTGATCCTTGATTGGTTCAAAATTGGACACAGTGTTCATTTTGTCCAATCGGCAGGTAGTTCTCATAGTGTTGAAGAATACCTGATCCTTATCATATTCCATTGTTAGATACTCACTTGATTTGAAAGCCACGAGTGACGCCTCCAACATATAAGTTACGGCCTTCATTTACTTGCATACCACCCAGGCTTCCTGGTGAAACTGCACTGCCTACCTTAACATTGTTCAGTGTCAGTGTAGCTGCAATATTTAAAAAAAAATTAATTAATTTTGGATTCATATAGTGGATTTTTCCAGAGGATTCACAATGCGGTAATTTCGCTGCCACTGGTGAATCATCAAAATCAGATTGCATCAACTAGGCCGGTTGCAGCTGAACCTGGTGCAAACCTATCCGCACTTAGATTGTAACATACACCAATTACCTGTGCAGCTCCCAAACTCTATTGGGTGAAGGATGTTTTTGATAACCAAACAACTAAGGCCAAAAAAAAAAAAGGTTCGTCTTAAAGCTTGCGCGCGCGTTTGTAAAATCCCATGATTTGACAAAAAACAAATGCGGAATTTTTTTTTATTTCAAACAAAAATTTTTTTATAGTTATGAAAAAAAGTCGGGAATAAAAAATTTAAATTTCTCGTGAGCTTTGAGACAAACCTTTTTTTTTTTTTTTTTGCCTAATCACTGATTATGAAAGAAGGAAACTGGAGAGCCCGAAGAAAACCTGCGAGAGTGAGCATGGATCGGGATAAAGCAAGTACACATATAGTCCTTATGTAGGGCCAGGGCTTGAACCCGGGACTCAGTGGTACAAGGTGATGGAACAAGTTTCAAGATCTTCCAAATGTTGATCTTCCAATTATTCTTGAGTTACTGTTCTTTCTTTGAAGACACCTGTTTAGTCAGTGGTATAATCTTTGTGAATGGGGACATAATATGCTGTACTCTGTATTCAATTCTGTCACCAATTCTGTGTCTTCAAACAACGAACATCAATTCAACAATTAGTGGGTTTTTAGCGGGTTCGCCGTCGGACAAGTTTAGACCTGCCAAGCTTTGGTCAGTCGTAGCTCTGACTTCTCCAGGACAAAGTACCTAGGAATGAGACATGTAGACCACCCCTTGTCTACTGATGACTCTGAAAAGAGCCGTTTGCTGAAGACTGCCCCTTGTCAACAGAAACAAGCAGATCTCGCCTATCTGCTGATTTTGTAAGTTTTGGTGGCTCTGAAAAGAGCCGTTCAATGAAGACTGCCCCTTGTCTACAGAGAACTAGCAGATCTTGCCTATCTGCTAATATAAAGGTTTTGGTGGCTCTGAAAAGCGGCGAACCCGCTAAAAACCCACTAATTGTTATGAATTCCCGTCGTAAAAGCCTATCCCACAATCAATTCAACAGTTAGAAAGTCTCGAAACTCCCAACTTGCGACTTTACGTTCGTTTGGTGGGAGCAGGTAAAAAACTCATCTTTATCCAGATTAGTATTGCTGCTTGTTTTTGTATTTTTGCTTTAATTGTTGCTTTGTATATTCGCTTGATTTGATTTTGTATATGTTTTCTTGTAAGGCGCTCTGTGCTTTGTGGAGCACCACATAAATATTTTACAATAATAATAACAATATGTGACATACCAATTTGCTGTTGTCTGATGACTACAATAGGTATCCACTCCCCAGTGTTGACTTTCTCTGGTGATGTAAATGAGCCTACACCACTGCCACAATTGTGCTTTATAACTAAGTGTCCTCTGACAATTTCAATGGACTGGAAATCAACTTGATCCTCGGATGCCATAAAGTAAAGCAATGCATCTGTGGCGTAAGTTCTTAAACTAAATGATATGGAGAAGAATTTGTCATTGTAATCTGATGGTCTTTCCAAGTTGCTGTAGCCAGTCCCGTCAAAACTCACATATTCTTTGGCCTTCTCGTCTACTTCAATTCTGTGATTTTTGAGGAAAAAATAATGGAGTTAATTCTAGACCTGGACAATACCAACAGCTATCACACTAATATACACATACTATTGAGCTATTTTTAACATAGATTTTGGTTTCTTTATCAAACTAATCATCTGTTTCTGCTTTTTTTGGGGGGGGGGGATTTTTATTCTATAAACTGCATATTTGTGTGCAAATTGAGTGCACTATTTACATATATTTTAAATTTAATTTAACCAGATAATATTATATGCTCAACATTAATATAATGAATAGTGTTGCTATGAGGGACTTGAGTTTATCAAGGTCCAAGAGCCAGGATTGTAAATCAAAAATCTCACAGAATCCATCCACATGCTTCAATGCATACATTGTTTCAACTGTAGAATTCATTATTAAATGTTTAAAGAGGAAGCCCCACCAGAGCAGTTCTTCTGGGGTGAACCAAACCTAACTGGTTATCAAATTAATCAATGACAAGGCTTTCTCTGAATTTGGTGCAAATTGATGTTTTAATGGTATTGCATCAATAACCACCTGTCAAATTCAGAGATAACCTTGTCACTGATTAATATGATAACCATGCAGGTTTTGTTCACCCCAGAAGAACTGCTCTGACGGGTCTTCCTCTTTAAATAAAAAGCAGGGGTGTGATTGGTGCTTTAAGAAAAAAAACCCAAGGCAATGAAATTGCGAAGCGGAGCTCGCGGAGCTTTCGCCTGTTGCGGCGGGGGGTCCAGGGGCCTGCTTAAGGGCCCCTGGTGGGGTGTAGGGGCAACGCCCGTGGGGTCGAGGGGCCAAAGCCCCCAAGCCAGAGGGTTTTACACACTTGAGCACCACTGGAGATGCAATTTCATGGGGTAAAATGCAAAATGAGAAACTGTTAAAATACTTCACTTTATAGTATAAAAACATTTATTATCTGTGAATACATACTTCCAGTATCATATCATTCACATGAGAAATTGCATCACCATTTTTGCACAGTACAGTGTGTCTATAAATCATCCAGTCAGGGTTCTAAGGAATTTACATTTTAAAATTGGAGATTTTCTCATATCCGAACTGAAAATTCGGAAATGTGACATCTCTGTTAAGCATTTAGCTCTTGGTCCAGGGCCACTCCAAAAGCGACAAAAAAAAAAATTTAAAAAAAAAATTTTTGTTGTTGAAAATACAGATTTTTTTTTTTAAATCCCAAAAATCCGGAAATCCGGAAAAATCACACCCCTGAAAAAGTGCAACTGTACATCAAAACTACTAATTTGTTCCTAGCTTACCTGACATTACAGCCAGTGCAGTTTCCTTCAACCGTTAAGAAATTCCAAAAACCAATAAATTTATCATCAAATGTCACTTCAGCCATGCAACCATGGAAGGACTTTACACCTACCACATCCTGTAAGTATCAACAAAACAAATTACCAAACATTAACACTACACTACAGGTAAATTAGGTAATCGGAACTCTATTGGCTCCGCGATAAACACACATGCACATAGCGCGATACAGAAGCATGCACACGTCTTAAATTGTGTAAAAAAAAAAGAAAAAGCGCAGTGATTTATAGTGCGCTACGCACAGGCACAACGCCTAGACGTTGATCCACAAGCCTCAGCACACTTTACAGATTGTCGCTGACCACTATGGCCCCACATCATTCCATAAACCATTAAACAACAATTCAGGGACTTTGCTGCTTCAAGAGCGCACACCCTAGACATTCCACAAATAATCATCGCAACCAGGATCAGCTCCCAAATTTCGTATGGGTTACAACGAGACAAATTAGCAGTGAGTTCCTTGTCCAAGGGAATTTCAAGCTAACTCAATTTTTTCCACGAGAGCATACTAGGCACCACCAGGGTTCGAACTCGCAACCTCTCGCATCATAGTCGAACGCCTTATCGATTGAGCTAACTTGACTTAGTACGCTACATGGACGCAACAAGTATGTTTGAGCTTGGCCAAGAATTACTGAATTACCTACAGGCATCTTGAAGGCAGCAATGTCATTACTATATAGGAAGCACATACAATACAAAGTAAGCATGTGGCAACTTAAAAATTAGAGTAACTAAAATATTTTTCACCCTGATGTGGCAGTGACATCAAAAGCATTGAAGCAACTGTTTCACGAGCTTTTTGAGCATCTGCTAGCTACTTGGAAGCTGTGCCTATAATGAAATGCTAAATATAAATGTAAATCACCATCCCTCTCCCCATTCACTGTTGATGAAAGCACTCCACTACTTCTCATCAAACATGCTTATAGTTTTACAGTTCCAACTTATTGTTAAAGTGTTGCAACTATTTTTTTCTTGATTGTGCACAGTGTGCCAAATCTTACATTATATGATGATGGTATTCCACCAATAAACATGGTACTGTTCTCATCAACATCCAAGATCGAAGCACCAGGATGTGATTTGCCTGTTGCTGTAATTCCTTCTTCTGATGGAGAACCACGAACTGTCACAGATGCCGAGTTGCCAAACCTAAGTTCAGATAGGTAATAAATGAGTATGAGTTGATATTTGCTGACTGCTGACACACATTGTTATCTTATTCAATCAAAATGTTGATAAGTTCTAATCACTTTTCCCTTCCAATTATTTGATATCAGAAGGACATTCCTTGTATTCAGAATGCAATTTGATATGTCCGATGTGCTCTCAGGTCCCACAAAAAATAATGTGCAAACATTGTTATCCGATTCCTTAAGAGACTGGTAAAATGTTAAGTTTGAAAGCAATATAATGACATAAAAATCTGACAACTTTGTTGTTTTTCCACTTTATAATCCTCATCTTCCAGTACTGGGTATCCTTCAGCCTACTTCAATCCCTAATAAACGTGCTTTTTATAAAAATCAACAAAAAATATCTAAATAAAAAAACCAGCGCCTAACATGATGTCCAAATTTTAGTCTTGCAGCCTATCGCAGATGATATAACAAAAAAAAAAAAAAAAAAACATACAGGAACAGATGTTACCTTTCTACATCAATCATGTAGCTCTTGTTGGTAGCCAGAGTCTCCGGTACAGACACCATTCCTACACCAGATCCAACATCCCAGAAGAACATGAGTTCTCCATTCAGGGTCTCAAGATGCAAGAAATCATCCTACAAAGCAACAAGTATTGAATGTTATACAATGTAATTTCATTCCTTGAATCATGGGCTATTCCATTTAAAATCCACACTACCCCTGTTGAAGTTTTAGCTAAAGTCTTCCACAGAGGGAGTATGAGTTTCAAATATAAGAGACAATTGTGTAACTTCCATCTGAAATACCTACTCCAGTTGTGGGAGATATAAGTAAAGCCATAATAGGCCTACACGGGGAGTGTGGGTTTCAAAATGATTAACCCTGCCCAATTACATTTGAAAAACATACTCCCCCTGTGGAAGATATTTCCAAAATCTTTCACAGGGGTAGTGTGGATTTCAATTGTAATAGTCCATACGCCATTATCTTGCAGAGCATTTTTAGCAAACTATTCATCTATGTCTGGTTATACGGGATTGTCTGTTAAAAGGGAAAAATCATTTGTAACTTCAAATACAGACATGGTTATAAAAGAAATGATCAAGTTTCAGTTTTCTTTACCATAAGTCATACAAATTTTAAAACATACGATATTGCAATGGAGGGTTGACCAAAAAAGAGCACAAGGCTCATACAGGTTTGGCCACACTGAAGAGAAATTTATGAATGGTCTCCCAATTTCCTGCAATGACCTCAAAATATATATTATTGTCTAAATGAAATATTTGACTTACTGTTGTGTTACTCTTGATATAAAACAGTGAGTTATCCGCCTTGCTAATACTGACACTCATCTTGATAGAATTATAGGCTGACGGGCTGACTTCTGGCTTGTAGGAACGTGCACAGGTGCCATCAGACTTTAATGCAACACGGATCTATTGGAAAGAACAAAAATTAGCAAATTAACAATAGCACTTGAACATGTTTTGCACAGTGATTGAGATTGATCAGTATACCAACGATCAGGAAAATGTCTACTATTCTATCAACTATATTAGGTAGACTTAGCATTGTATAATTATTTAGATTTATATTGTTCAGGCAATGCTAATCTCTTTAATTTCTCCTTAACATTGTGTCATACTTGGGCTTGGAGAAAAAAAACAATTTTTTGACAAAAAATGTGACATGGCAACTTCAAAATTCGAGAAAAAGCGAGATTTATGCCCCCAAATTGGCGAAAATGGAAACAAATGTCTCCCCCCTCATTGGGATGAGGCTATTGTGGTCCATAGTGATACACCTGCCATATGCAGTCAACACCCACGTGGAACACACCTGCGTGGAAACCAGCAGTACAGGTGAAGCACACTGTTGCTAAACACAATACCACCAAATAATATGTACAACAACCTACCTTTGAAGCTTGATTCCTGGCATTTCTAATTTTGTCCCTGAGATCAGCCAGGTTGTTTGCCATAGTGCCTTCAAGTCTCTCCAGCTCTAAGGCTTTATTTGTAAGTGTTGACTGTAGCTGGGATATCTCTTGCACCTTAGCAGTTGTGTTTTGTACTAAAACAAAATTAAAATGTATATGTAACATCTCACAAATAAGATATGCAATAATGTATATTGATGTTAAGAGAAAAATGGTCACTTAATAGTAGTAGAAGCAAGAAGAATTGTGAATAAAAAGCAGGAGGAGAAGAGAATGGGGAGAAGGGAAGGAAGAAAGAAGACAATGAGAAGAAAGAAGAGACATGCAAGGAGAGGAATGTGGTGGAGGAGCAGCATAAACGCAAAAGAACAATAATTATCTAAAGTATTGAAAGCCTATAGCTCTCTAAATGCGCCTCATACACGTTCAATCTTATTGACCAATATCAAAGACCCTAGATACAAGAGTGGATACAAAATCTACCACTGAACATGCACAATGGTAGATTTTGAATCCACTCCTGCATCTAGGGTCCCCAATATTAATCAATATTTTGATCGTATATGAGCCGCATAAAAAAAGCTTTACTACAATTGCGTACCAGCTTGTTCAGCCTGGTCCAAAGCCGTGTTATATGCTTCTGTGTCTTCGGTGATATCATTCATTTTGTTTGCCAGATCAGGAAGGGCAGCTCTCACATCTTTGGTATCTTGTAGAACCTTCTCTGCTTTGTCTTTAGCATTGTCAGATGTGTTGATTACAATATCCGCTTTCATAGATATATCTGCAGATAATAATGGATGAATGCATATATGTGACGTGATCAAGGGGAATGAGTCACATGTCGACCCCGGTCGAAAATCCGTTACATATGTTTCTAACGAGGACATTTAGAGCTTTCTGAAACTGAAAAACCCATGTTGATACGATTTTTCTTTGCAAAGTTACATCAATTTATCAATCGCTGAAAACAATATAAAACAAAAGAATTTTAACACTTTCTTTGCCAATATTTCAAAATCAATATTAGCGACATCCGACTTATTTCCCTTGATTGTGTCACATATGTGAAAAGAAATTTCCTAACACACTCTACCAAGGTGCATTATATTGAACTAATAATAATATTCTACTATCACACGCAATGTTAGCTCTGCCTTGGCAGTCATATGAACAAATGAAAGCTAGCAAATTTTAAAATCCTTCAAATTTAAACCACAACTTTGATTGTTGTCAAACAATGGTTACCACTAGTCAGCATGAATGGGCTATTCAATTTGAAATCCACACTACCTCTGTGGTAGAAGTTAGCTAATTCTTCCACAGGGGTAGTGTGTATTTCTAATGGAATAGCCACACATTCATCATAACCACGAGGGCTATGTACTTGGTTTGATTTTACCAAAAGTGAACAGATTGAGTTTTGCAAAACATGCCACAGGCATCTTCAAAAGGCATAAATTATTCACTTTTGAAGGCATGTATGTTTTTGTATACTACTGTAACCACTCGTGCATAAGCTCACCCCTCTAGATGGCTGATTTCACTTCAAAAATGGGGGGTGGGCTTATAACCGGGGAGGGGCTAGTACTGATCAAACAATCATCCCCTTTTGTCTATGCCTCATGTACAAGCAATTTCTATCATCTATGTCAATTTTTTTATGGAATGTTAAGTATCAACTGATATTTTTTTAATATTTGTTCTAAATGTGAGCGAAAAGCATTGATTTGATATAAGAACTTACAACTGGAATTATACCTGAATGCACCCTTGTTCCCAGAATGTTTTGAAAAATAGAGGGGGGGGGTGGGCTTATAGCCGAAGGTTGGCTTAGGTATTTTCTTTGTTTTTCTGTTCATGTTACTTATAGCAGTGTTTTACAAGATGAGGAATTTTAGATGTTTTAGTTTGTTATGGATGATTCTCTGTTTACAATTCTGGGTCATCGACGCTGACACAAACGCAACTATTACATCTGAACACAAATCTGTGTGAAAGACACGGTCAAGCAAGCGTTGGGTATGGCTTGTGCAAGAGATTGAGACCATCAAAGACCAAATCAAATGTGCCGCAGACGACAAACACTTGCATTTTTCTTTCTTTTATTGTCACATTGTGAAGTACCAAATAGTGGAAGTGTTAGTTCAATACCTTTAGAAAATATTTCTCTGTGATGACTCATGTTGATTTTGGCTAAATACGTTGTGTTTTCACTCAAAAGGGTATGTGATTCCGCTTGATTCATTGTGCACCAATTTGGCCACCTAGCTTACTGAATAAATACTTGATTTTAAAAGGTCTATATCTCACCATTAGGCAGGTTTTGCATGCTTTGATAGAGATTTCAAGGTTATTCTCAGCTTCATCACTCTTCTCTGTGATCCTTCCCAGATCTCCTTGCACCATCTTTAGTCTGTCCTCTAACTCTACAACCTTATCTACAAGCTTACTGGCATTAGAGCGAAGAATGACGCCTTTCTGGCGTAGCATGTAGGCACGGGTGAATAAGGACGTACCGTTGGCATACACCTAGCAAAACAGATATGTATGAAATACTTGCATCAATTCATCATCATAACAACAATACATTCAATTTATTTGGATTTTTCAAATTCTGAATACAATTTGGAAAATAATTAAATAAATATAATCAGTGGTTTTTATTTGTAATATATAATAATATACATGCAGCACACATACACTGTCGAAGTATTTCAATTCGCAGGACCTTGATTTTGTTATATCGTTGGGGGGTTTTGAACCCCCCATGTGTCATTTGCCCCTGAACAAGTTTAAAGCAAAACCTCTTATGTAACCTGTTGGCATTTTTTGTTTTAAACATGTTCAGGGGCCAAAAGCACATACAACAAATATACTAATGACCATGATAATTACAGGGACTTAATTTCAAGAAATCCAGAAATTTGATCTTATAAACAGCAAACGTTGATCAATTCTGGGGTCGCTGGGCACCAACCATAATTAGTACAAAAATACTTCATAAAAAAGGTAGTTTCACAGGGTACTTACGAGGGGGTATCCAAAAGTTTTTGACATCACCCAGAAGTGAAGGGGCTATATCGATGAAATTTTGTCAGTGTAATCACTGGTCCTTATGTACATTATGGTACAAAAATGGTCTCATAAGTATGTTTACTTTTTTTACAGGTGGCGCTAGATGGGCAGTAGGCGCATAACCTGTATGATGGTGAAAATTGAGGCACGCAGTTCTTGCATTTGAAGGGTTAGGCCTATAATGCTCAGAAAATCTATGATGAAATGAAAGCTATCTACGGTGATGATTGTCCATCAAATGGCACTCTTGCTGTTTGAAAACGGAATTTCCAAACTGGCCACATGTCCCTCACAGATAGCCAAGAAGTGGACGTCCATCACTTACGGATGATACGGCCACAGTGAAAAAACTCAAGAAAATGGAGGATCTTATCATGAAAGGTTATGCGCCTACTTCCCATCTAGCGCCACCTGTAAAGAAAGTAAACATACTAATGAGACCATTTTTGGACCAAAGTGTACATAAGGACCAGTAATTACACTGACAAAATTTCATCAATATAGCCCCTTCACTTCTGGGTGATGTCAAAAACTTTTGAATACCCCCTTTATGCGATGTCACATATCCGTCATCTTCTACGTGCAGGCCTTTTTGGGTACATTTGATCCTTCACATACAAATGCAATACACTGCTCCAATGCATGATAACAGTTGTGTGTTGAGCTATGCTCTGCACGTAGTGTCCAACACATGTTCACACAATTTGTAACCCACAAGAAAGCAAAAGGGCAAGTCCCGGGGGCAAGTCACCTCTATGGCTACACCTTCAAGGTACAATACACTTACATAATCACTAGCTTTGTTTGCAGCATTTTCAGCATCCTGAGCAGCCATCATTGCAGCATCGATAGCTTCCACTATGTCACTATATGCTTTTGCAGCTTTCAGCGCATCCTCTGCGTAGTCTCGAGTTGGCCCAAACAACCTGAAGAGTTAACAAAAAATAGTGATCATTCTACAATATTCCCTCGTCTCATATTATCTCTCTTACATCCATAGATCCCTCTTAATGGGCTATTCCAATTAAAATCCACACTACCCCTGTGGAAGATTTTGTAAATATCTTCCACAGGGGGAGTAAGGATTCCAAATGGAATGCACACATTAACCAACTCTTTTTGAAACTCATCCTCCCTCTGTGTAAGATTCAAGTGGAATCTTTCTCAGAGGGTGTATGAAATTCAAACAGAGCAGCCTAATGTGCTCATTCTATTTGAAATTCGTACTCCCTCTGTAGAAGAAATTGTCAAGGTAGTGTGGATTTTTAAATGCACATTTCTCAGTTACTCATTTGCGACTATACCAATAACAAAAATTAAAACTTCCAATTATCACATAACTATATAACATCAGATGCATGAATTCAGTTCTGATACTGCTAAGTAGTTAACTTTTTACAACTGGGAAGAATTATAAAATGTCTAATTTCACACAATAAGCCATTTAAGAAGAAAAATAGTTGAGGAAAGGGTAGACTTACTCGTCTAAGTATTCTGCTAATTGAGTTAGATTCATAGAATGTGCAACAGCAGCTTCAACTTTTTCCCTTAAACCATTCAAATTTTGTTCCATCAGGTCCACATTAAGCTGCAAGTCCGGGTACACATCTCGTAGACCGTCCAATTCAGAGCTTATATTCTGCAAAATAAATTCATCTTCTTATTATGAAAGTTTAAGGCAGACTATCACTAGGATCCACAACATGCTCATCTATCAGGGCACAGTTCTTTAACCCCAATACATTTGTTCATTCATTGAATGACCTTTGAAAAGTTGGGCACAAAAACTTATACTCTGCAACTTGAGGTCAAATTTTGCACTATGATTGTTTAATTGAGGTTAATGAACTATGCTATTGGGATGAGGCCATTGTGGTCCATAGTATATGTACACAAGGTGTGTCTAGGGACAAAGTTGTCAGCAGTCCAGCTGAAAGGGAATACACTGTAATTACATACAATTACATAGGCGATTCCTAAGTTTTGATGCGTGTACCAATGCGGTTAGGACTCTTGTCCTGTCCAAGATTGATTACTGCTCCTCCTTGCTTAATGGCATCTCCCAGAAAAACCTCACCCGCCTACAGCTTCTCCAGAACAAGTGCGCCAGACTCATTTTCAGAGAACCAAAATATACGCATACTTCTCCTTTGCTTCATAGTCTGCACTGGCTAAACGTGTCCAGTTCCGCACTCTCGTCCATGTTTATAAGGTTCTTGCTTCATCTACACCTGAATACCTGTCCTCCATCCTTCACATCCGTCATTCTGGGTACTCTTTGCGCTCTACTGCTGCCACTTGTCTTTCCATTCCTAGATCCCACAAGTTGGCTGGTGACAGAGCATTTTCCATCATTGCCCCTGTTCTATGGAATGGCTTGCCTTCCCACATTCGTGACTCTCCCAATGTCCAAACTTTCAAAAAGAACCTAAAAACTCACCTTTTCACCTAATGTTACCTCCCTCTTGCATTTTTCCTTTTCCATAGCGCTTTGTTTCTTCATTTAAATAGCGCTCTCTAAATCTTTGTATTATTATTATTATTATTATTACAATTTCTTGAGGACTTCCCTCAAAATTCAAGAAAACCTTACACTATAAGAAAATCTTGTGTAAATAAGGCTTACCCCGAGTACAGATAGTGCTTGACCAATCAGCTCACTGCTCTGATCTAGTAGACTGGTTGAGAATTGAAGCTCTGCTTTGATTTCATTTTGTAATGTTTTTGTTATTGAAGTTTTATTCTGGAAATGCAAAGCAGAATAGCATGTTATGACATGGCCGCAATGTTGTAAAGTGTGCTGACAACCTGTGATGTGTGCTGAGGTTTGTGGATCTACGTCTAGGCGTTGTGCTTGTGCGTAGCGCACTATAAATCACTGCACTTCGTTGTTTTTTTTGTAAGTAGCTGTCTTGAAGGTCCTTGAACCAATCAACAGATTCATCCACCATTTTTCATCAAAACTGAGATTTTGATATCAGAAGAAAGCTCATATTTTTCTTATTACCCAAGTGAAATTTAACACCCGAGATATATTCGATTAAATAGTGTGAATAAAAACGTAGTGATTTGTGGTAACCACACCGAAATGTGTATGTACTATCCTATTGTTCTACCCTTTTTTGCTTCTCGTAAGAACACTGCTGGTCCATAGTATATTCCAAAATTTGGAAACATATTGTTTTAATGATAGGCCTCAATCCAAGATAGACAACGGTACAGGAAAAACCGGACCACGCCTTTGTAAGTAATAATCAAGAGTGGCTTGTAGGAGTCATAAATATTCTGACTAAACTGGAGTGAAACAACAAGTACTCAAGTATGGCAGTCTCTTTTTTGAAATAAATTGGTTGCACTGCACAAAAAGTTAATAATAAAACGTACATTACTGTATCAGTAAACAATCCCATATATCATAATACAGATGATTGAGATGAACATGTTTTTGTTATGATCACACACCAGTTTGACAAGAATACCATATTAACCCCATGACAACTACATGCCGATTGGCCAAAAAGAAGTTTTCATTATCAATTGGACCAATCAGCAATATTGTTAGAATAATTTCACCACACAAAAAAATTGGGGTGAATTATTTGCAAAGCTCCATTCTGATTGGTGATTAAAGTGAAAATATCATGCAATTGACCAATCGGTGGCAATGTTAGATCGGCAGGGGGTTAATAACTCACCTTAATATTTGCTACAGCTTTGTTGCCTCTCTCATTCACCTCAACAGTGACATCGGTCATATTATTAGCCATCAACGATGAATCCAATAATTCGTTTAGTAGATCTGTAAGATTGCTTGCCCTGCCCGTCAGCCTGTCTGCATTCTTATGTAACGCTTCCATGATGCGTGTATAGTCACCGGGAAGGCTTTGTAATGTTTCATTTGCTAGTCTGTAGAAAAGAGAGACAAAGACAAATTAAGGGCTATTGAAGGATGACAATGTGCAGTTATAAGCACAAACAAGGTATGAATGTGTACAAATTACCACTAAGGTATCATATAAGCCCAACTCACTGGAAAGTCAAAAAGTCAACATATGATAACAATGGCCCTTAACACTTATGGTAGGGGTGGGCACACAAGGACTTTTTTCTGCAAACTTACACAGGAACCAGTTTTTCTATGTCCAAATTGCATCAGGAAAGAGAATCTGTCAAAATAAAAAGGTCGGGTTTTGGCGAAAATTCAAAATGGCCGCCAAAATAGGTGTTTTTTCAAGATTTTGCCACTTTCTGTATAGTTTTAGGCCAAATGCACCAAGTAATATGTCTTTATATATGTTTTTGAGGCCGCTGATTCCAAATCTGCCATTAATATAATGGCCATATGAATATCTAGATGGCTAAAATTCAAAATGGCCGCCAAAATAGGTGTTTTTTCAAGATTATGCCACTTTCTGTATAGTTTATGAGTATAGGTTGAGAACAAGGCATTACTTGTTGAGTGGTAGAATACAAGGCTTGACGTGTTGATGGTCACCTGGCTCTTCCAGTGCAAAAGATACTTCGCCCACCCCACCGCCTCGCCAAACGGAGTCATACAAATAGCTACCAAGAACTACAAGTCAACAAGGACGTCTATAAATATTCATATTATCCCAGAACAATTAAGGACTGGAATTCACTCCCAGCTCCTTTACCACAATAACAAGACTCCAAGTTATTTAAGCAAAGCATCAAAGCCCACTTTTGTGGCATGTAAAGCAGTCCTCGAAGCGCACAACACAAATCCTTGTCATTTGACCCCACCTGGGGCATTGATGAGTGTCATCATAAGAGTAAGAGATGCATTATGCAGAAGTCCGATAGAACAGGGGCCAGTGCTTTAAAGGGGCATTTCGTGATCCACAGCCTCATCCCCCCACTTTTCCCAAAAAAAGTTGAGATTTTTACACCACTGGATACCTCTGGCTACATAATATTTATGTACCAAATATTTCTTGCAGATTAATTCGTTTAGCAAAAATATCGCCAAATTTGAATTTCGTTCTGGTGCACCAGAACGAAATTACAACACATTGTCTATGGAGCAGTGTAATACACATAATCATGCATAACTCGCAAACGCAAAATCGGAATCAACTGAAATTTTGGAAATAAGCTTTTTTCGTGGATATCTACTGAAAAATGTCATAAAAAGAGGATGCTAGGATCACGAAATACTCCTTTAAGCCATATGCAATTATAAGTCTAATTTCATGAGCATATTGCAACTCTTATTATTATTAACTTACAAAGAAACACCCCAAAAAAATGCTATTTTTACACCAATATTGTCAGAAAAAACAACCACTATAAATGCATCTACTCATGTCACTAGGAAAGTAAATCCGTTGATGTGGTGCCCCGTCTGGTGCATGGAAGGCAGAATTCAATTACATCTACATACAGTGCAATTGTCTTTTTTGACTGGCTTCTTGGTTTTACTGATTTCATACAAATCAAAGCCACAAACATCTGGTCTTACCTGAGTTCTTCGTCTGCTAACAGGTTTTCTACTGTGAAGTCCCGATCTTGAATCTCCATGATAATCTTCCTGGCTTTGGCAAGGAGAATGGCTGATTCATCTACAGTCAGATTACTAACAGGAAATGAGTCCTCTAAGTTCATAAGTGTTTCTGAAAAGTAAACATAGTTACAAATTATTTAAAAACAAAACAGAAAAAAGTTAACAACACCTTTTCACATTTACCGTTACAATAATTGAGAATTTTTTAACACTATTGCACCTTTACTCTCTCCACATGGGTGTTGTCTGCAGATGACAATTTTAAAATTTTCTTTAAAAATTCCTAAATTCTACATTTTCATGACCATATTAGCAATCAGCATTAATATGCATAAAAATGAGTACAAACAAGCACTGTATTGGTTCAGTGGTTCTTGAAATAGCTCTTGATATTTTGCGAAAATATCTCAAAACTTGAAACTTTTTATGTTAAAGCCTATGGTGCGCTAGCACGCAAAGCATTAAGCATTGGGCCCACAAACAATGAAAAGGGGGAAGATCTCTAATAATCTAAATGTAAGTAATAAATTGATAAGCTACAAAGTGCCAATGTCCCTAAACACTTCTGATTCTGATTTTGAATTTTGAGTTTTCAGAATAATCCCATGCTAAATTTACTATTTCATCACTGGCAAATAATGACCAAAGAAAGCAGTGATTTTTAGTGCAATATGCACAGGCACAAAGCCATAAGCTTCAGTACACTTCACAGTCCATAAACTTTTATTATGTTAATTAGTATATTTTTCGGTTATTTAACTTAATTAGTTTGTCTCTGACTACATGTACCTACCCCTGAGATCCATATATAATGAGGTGACATTTCCTTCCAAGTTGATAGCTCTCATAACTGTATCGTTGCTGTCCCGTGCTTTAGCCATGGCATTTTTTAAGGTATTATTTGCCTGAAAATAATAACAATTGACATCAAAAATGTTAGATTCTTGTAAATAAAGCCTACAAGTATCATAATCTAAAGTTTGTTTGGTTTAGATAAGGCGGGCGGGAGGGAGGGAGGGAGGGAGGGAGGGAGGAAGGAAGGAAGGGAGGAAGGAAGGAAGGGAGGAGGAGGGATTCAATGTCATGTTAATTGTTCCTGCCCATGCACACAAGCAGTACATTTTCCTCAACTATTTGAGGCAGCACATATGGAAGGAAGGAAGGAAGGGAAGAAAGGAAGGAAGTGAGGAAGGAATGAAGTGAGGAAGGAATGAAGTGAGGAAGGAAGGAAGTGAGGAAGGAATGAAGTGAGGAAGGAATGAAGGAAGGAAGTGAGGAAGGAAGTGAGGAAGGAAGGAAGTGAGGAAGGAAGTGAGGAAGGAAGGAAGTGAGGAAGGAAGGAAGTGAAAAGGAAGGAAGTGAAAAAGGAAGTGAGGAAGGAAGTGAGAAAGGAAGGAAGTGAGGAAGGAATGAAGTGAGGAAGGGAGGAAGTGAGGAAGGAAGGCAGTGACGAAGGAAGGAAAGAAGGAAGGAAGTAAGCAAGCAAGCAAGCAATCAAGCACACAAACATGGTTGAGAGAGGATTCTCTGGTCTAACCTCCTTGGTAGCCCTCATAACAAGGACTCCCGATATTGCAATAACCACACATCACAAATAGTCTTACCTTCACATGTAGATTGTGCACATCTTGAGCCAAGCTGGACTCTTCTAATAGAGGCATCATTTGTACACTGAGATAGTCTAGTTGATCAGTGTACACCATGAGATCCATCTGTATAGAGGCAAAATATTCACAGGATCAAAATTATGTATACCTGTAACATACTCAATGATGATAGTATACAAATATATACTGCCATGAGAGGTTCTGGTTAAAACTATGGGCCTGAGATGAGATCAATAGTATTAATTGATTTCAACGAGGGACCATAGTTTTAACCAGAACTTCAAATAAAGGCAGTATATATTTGTTTTATATACTTCATTAATATGTTCTTTGTTCATTGATTGGTTAAAAGAAAATTAGTTGACGTTTTGACTCTCCAGCTTCTATCCCGAGTGAACAGCCCGACCAATTTAAGCACAACCTATATTTTGCCCTTCAAAAAAAAATCGAATATGCTAAAATCGGGCTAACCAATTACAGCAGCGGAACTGTTCCGTCAAGATCGAATGCGCCAGACGCTTGAAGTCATGGTCAAAAGTACTATTTACGGCTTGGAGGTACTATTTACGGCTCACCCGGGACATTGAAAATACTATTTACGGTTTAGAGGTACTATTTACGGATAGGAGTACTGATGGTAGAACTATTTTGGTCATGTGATCCACTTTTAACCAATCAATGAACAAGAATATATTAACGAAGTATATCTATACTATTAAAGAGGAACTTGCCGATAATCGATACTTTGAAGAGGAACTGATCGATTCATCGGTATCATGTCATAGATTATAGATGACAAATAAATTAATAAATAGATAAATAAATAAGTTCTAGCATTTCCAGATGAATGGTAATTGCATATAGATAAATTAATAAATACAAATAATTATTTGGATTTATTTGGTGGATCAACCAATGGTGGCCCGTCATTTCGTTGCCATGCTATAGGCCTCACGCACATTAATACGCATTACACGCATAGCAACCCAGCGAGCGAGCACGCGTCAACCTCAAGATGCAAAAATGGCAGAGACGGTACGAAAATTGCGACAGTAAATGCTACTACCGTTAGAAGATTTTAAGCAGTTATGTCATCATATTGAGGGGGGTCACCGACCATGGGTGGGGCTTGATGGCCGCAGTTTTTCGGCAATTTTCCTGTGGAATTTTCTACATTTTCAGATCGATCGGAGGCACATGCCTGTCCATATCACGCTACACGCAATTGATTTAAAGGTATGTAAATTTGTAATTTGAAAATAAATTTTGAGTTTTGATGCGTTTGACTATAACTTGAGTAGGCCTAGAGAGGAAGAAAGACAGAGTAGAAGAAAGGGAAAGAAAAACCTAACGTAAGAGATATAGATAGAAGGAAAACGACACAGAGAGGGAAAATGAGAAAGAAAGAAAGGAAAGGAAAGAAAGGTTTAATGACAAGGAGCCCTGGCGAGAAATAAGTAAATAAATGGTGGGAAAGGGTAGGAATGAAAGAAAGGTAGGACGGAAGGATGTGTCGAAAAGAGATCAAAGAAAACAAAGAACGAGCGAAAGAAAGAAAGAAAGAAAGAAAGAAAGAAAGAAAGAAAGAAAGAAAGAAAGAAAGAAAGAAAGAAAGAAAGAAAGAAAGAAAGAAAGAAAGAAAGGAAGGAAGGAAGGAAGGAAGGAAGGAAGGAAGGAAGGGGAAGTGACAAATGGAAAGAAAGAAGTTAAAAAAATGTATGGCCTACCAAAAATACGCAAAATGGATTTGTGTTTTGGTCAAATTCTAATATGCAAACACGCGTTATTGGGCTGGTAAAAACGATACCAATTGCCATAATTACCATTTCCCCCACCCCACCACCTGAAGTTACGCCTATGTAACTCAACCTTCTTGAAACCCAATGTTGCTATAGTATAGGCCTACTTGATGAAACAGAAACAAATTTAAAAGAGAGAATGAACGAACGAAAGAAAGAAAGAAACGGCCACATACATGCGTGCAAAAGTGGAACAAATTCGCACAAAGACCGCAAAAATGGGCACTTTTTAGTATGGCCAAATATGAGGTTAATCAGAAACCCACATGTACATATGTATACAGGAAAGAAAGAAAGAAAGAAAGAAAGAAAAGAAAGAAAAAGAAAGAAAGACAGAAAGACAAAGAAAGACAAAGAAAGACAAAGAAAGACAAAGAAAGACAAAGACAAACAAAGACAGACAAAGACAGAGACAGACAGACAGACAAGAAAGAAAGAAAGAGAATGTCAGAAAGACAGACAGAAAGAAAGAAAGAAAGACAAAAAAGAAAGACAGAAAGAAAGAAAGAAAGAAAGAAAGAAAGAAAGAAAGAAAGAAAGAAAGAAAGACAAAGAAAGACAAAGACAGACAGACAGAAAGAAAAAAAGAAAGACAACGAAAGAAAGACATACAGAAAGAAAGACACAAAGAAAGAAAGAAAGAAAGACAAAGAAAGAAAGACAGACAGAAAGAAAGAAAGAAAGAAAGAAAGACAAAGGAAAGACAGACAGAAAGAAAGAAAGAAAGAAAGAAAGACAACGACAGAACAGACAGACAGAAAGAAAGAAAGAAAGAAAGACAAAGAAAGAAAGAAAGAGAGAAAAAATCACAGAGAGAGAGAAAGAAAGAAAGAAAGAAAAAGAAAGAAAGAAAGAAAGAAAGAAAGAATGAATGAAAGAATGAAAGAATGAAAGAAAGAAAGAAAGAAAGAAAACAAGAAAGAGACAGGGTGAGAGAAACGAAAAGAAAGAATGGGAAAGACAAAAAAGACAGACAAACAGAAGACAGACAAACAGAAGAAAGACAAAAAAGAAAGACAGAAAGAAAGAAAGAAAGAAAGAAAGAAAGAAAGAAAGAAAGAAAGAAAGAAAGAAAGAAAGAAAGAAAGAAAGAAAAAAAAGACAAAGACAGAAAGACAGACAGACAGAAAGAAAAAAAGAAAGACAACGAAAGAAAGACAGACAGAAAGAAAGACAGAAAGAAAGAAAGAAAGACAAAGAAAGAAAGACAGACAGAAAGAAAGAAAGACGAAGGAAAGACAGACAGACAGACAGACAGAAAGAAAGAAAGAAAGACAACGACAGAAAGACAAAGAAAGAAAGAAAGAAAGAAAGAAAGAAAGAAAGAAAGAAAGAAAGAAAGAATGAAAGAATGAAAGAAAGAAAGAAAACAAGAAAGAGAAAGGGTGAGAGAAACGAAAAGAAAGAATGGGAAAGACAAAAAGACAGACAGACAGAAAAAGAAAGAAAGAGAGAGAGAGAGAGAGAGAAAGAAAGGGAACAAGCAAGAAAATAAAGAGGAGAGAAATGGAGCGAAATAACGGGAAAGCAGTGGTGTGCGTAAAAGGGGAGGGGGCAGGCGGGCAATTCCCCCACTTTGTTGGTCATTCGGAAATTCAGCGGAAAAAATTTGCCCTTCACACTCCTAATCAGACTCCATGCGGGGGAACTGAACAACCTCCCCCTCCCCTTTCAATGTACGTGCGCACGCCACTACGGAAAAGCAAGAAATGGAAAGAGATAGAGAGAGAAACTGAAAGAAAAAAAAGGAAAGACAAAGAAAAAATAAGTCAAAAGGGCGTTTGGTACAAAAATTACGCAAAAGATTATGCTAAAGGAAATCGTTTGCAAAATGGAGGCAACAAATTGTACCACATCACTGACCGAGTAGGCCCTAATAATTGAGCTGTTAAATCGATACCAATTGTCATGATTACCATTTTCCATCGTTTGTGCTAACCGCTCCCGTTTACTCATCTAGCGGGGGCCCGCGCGAAGCGCGGGTACCCGCTAGTAATGTATAATATGTGTGACCTATTGTTTCCACAATAACCAGAAACTGACAAACATCGCCCTACAACAAAATGATCCTCTAAACAAGAACATTTTACACCTAATTTTATCCCCAAAACAGATTGGTCTTGCAGTGATGCAGGGCATAGATATAAAGAGTGAAATTCCACTATGGAGGTACCACTCCGGGACCATTCTGAAAAGAGTGACATTTAACACCATTAGGTCATGTGACTACCTTTACAAATCTCTATCAAAATAACACTTTTCAACTTCTACTACTTTTCAAAGATTGAAAGGTTTATTCTTTCATGGCTATCAAGTGATTCCTCAGGCCACTCTCTTTTTCACTCTTTAACATTGAGAGATGGCTAAAATACAGCCAAGAGGGATTCAAGATATTTTGTGATAATGAAAGTATTGATTTTCAAAATTAATACATCGATCCATGTTTGAGACAACCTTTTAGCATCTCTTCATCTTCAGAGATGAAAGGTTCATTCTTTCATCAAGTGAACCCTCAGACCACTCTCTTTTTCACTCATTTACATTGAGAGAGTAATGGCTAAAATACAGAAATTCAAGATATTTTGTGATAATGGAAGTATTGGTCTTCAAAATTACTACATTGATCCATGTTTGAGACAACCTTTTACAGCCTCTTCATCTTGCAACATCCAGGGTCGGATACAGGAATTTTCAATAGGGGGAGCGCCAAGCCATCAGGTGCCGCTCTTTAAAAATACACAAAGTCAGAAGCCGCTCTGCAAAAATTAGGGGGCGCCCCCTTAAATTTGCCCCTGACATCCAGAGTGAAAAGACATCTTGTAGAGTTTGAATTCTGCACCCACCTGCACCAGTTTTGTTGCATTTTCCAAGGCAATGAGGTCCTGCCATGGTGCTGGTACAAGACCACTTAAATTGGCCATCAATAGTTTGTCTTCCATATCATCCAGCATGTCCAGTAGTAAACCAGTACAATTATCATCACATGCTGTACAAAAGAAAATACAAAATAAACACTTACAAATGCATGTAAACAACACAAATGTGACCAGCTTCAACAAAACAAGTCGCCAGACATGTTTTTTGAGTTATAGGCCTTTAAAGATGACACTCCCAAAAAAAAAAATGAAATTTGTGAATTCTTAACTTCATGGTATTTGACTGTGGGACTTGAAAGGTCTAATTAAAAAGAGGTTTATTTAATGAATAAATAACAGCTGAACTATGATAATCCCTATTCAATCCTGTGTAAGCCAGGAAACTAATTGGCCCATTACTCAGAATAGCAATTTGGCAAAAATATCAAGGTATCATTTATAAAACTATCCATATCTTGAAAAGTGTAGATGCTATTTATATAATTTTGGTATCATTTTAAAGCTTATTGTCTAATGCTTACATTTTTATTCAAATCATGAAATGTCAAAAATGCGAATTATTCCTGGTTTTGTCAGAGCGGGTCACAATTGTGACTGAAAAACTACATCAGGGGTTTTCAATTCAAACCACTAATAAATCAGCCTGTCAAGCGGTTTTCAGTAAAAGCACATAATACAAATAGTGCCAAATTGGTACAATATTAGTGATTTTAGTGTAGAAATTGTGAATGTGATCTGTACAAATTTGAAAAGAAAATGCAAAAAATTGAGTGATGTTTATTGCACATGAACACACACATGGTCAAAATGTGGTTGAAGGTTGGATGTAAACCCATGCAAATCTGACCTTTTTATATGGCGCATATTTTCTCAAAATGTGGATGTAAAATGCGGAGTAATTTTCAGATATGTTATGCAGAATTCTGTTCTGTTTAAGATGATATAAAATGAAAATTTAAAAGTTCAAGGTAACTCGAATCATGGCCAGACATGTGACCCCTATTTTGTACGTAAAGTCTATGGAAATACAAATGCTATATAAAACCCTTGATT